>NC_056745.1:997289795-997397295 GCF_019279795.1 Protopterus annectens | reverse complement strand
TTCTCAGGAATATGAAGTCAGAAACACAAATGGATGTTGTCATGTACTGATAGCAATCAACAGAGAGAATGCCACTGATATGTCAGGGACAAGACCTGTGTGGGGAACAGACAAAACATAACAGCCAATCCTCTGACCATTATGTGGATAGGCCCACAGTTGAGAGTTATGCAGACAGACTGCATTCCATGAAAAACAAGCATGTACACACAAACCCTATAAAACTAGCAGTATTCAATGCATATTACAGCAATACTCACACACTGTCCCTAGGTCTGGAACCCTATACAAACATGTAGTTGGCCTGTGCCACAAGTCCTGTTTAAGAGGTATTCCTACCTGCTGTCTGTAACACTGCTGCCCCCACACATGAAGGATGTCTTCCATACAGGAACGGTAAAGGGACAACACCCACATGATGTAGTTATTTATAGTAATGGGTTACTATGAAATTGGCTATTGGAAAAAATACACAGCTGCCTGCATGCAATTAGCAAGTGGGAAACATCAATCGGTGCAGAGGCCATCACCTGGACATGAGCATCACCTACAAAAGCCATGTTTAACCTATTCAAACAAGGTCAATCCCAGTATTGGAAAGAGAGAGAGAGAGACAAGAAAAAAACACATAAAACCTCAAAATAAGAAATAAGAAACAAGAAGACATCCTGGACACAGAAGGAACCTGAAGATAAACCAGGTATGTGAAACATGTAAGCATGTAACTGGTCTGTAATAATGGGATAGATGATTATGAAAGATGTATATATGCTATCAATACTTGCTGTAATGATGTCCTGCTGAACAAATGCTATGGACATTGCATCTGGCTCAGTCTGCAGTGGGCCATACCTGTCAACTGTGCAGATCTTCACAGAATGTCAAGATTTAGCCATCATAGTGTTTTCTGTTCCTCCAAACATCTATATTAGTCTGGCAAATAGCTGAAGGTGGAAGTAATGAAATAATGACAGACACATGAGTTTCAGACCCCATCACCTTCAGAACAGTCATGGTAATGTGAAATGTACCATACTACAAACTTCATAGGTTTGTAATAGGCATATCTATGATCTGTCCCTATACATCCCACCCTAATGTCCACATGTGATGCTCTAAGAGGTGGATAGGTTGGGTCACAGCTGAGGAGCCTGACACACCCTTGGAAAGAACAGCTCACATATGGCAACCACAAGACTGTCTATCAAACAGTTGTGTCTGTGCCACTGGGATGTTGCCCATATCCATATGTTACCTGTGAATATGAGTATTATACATGTTTGTGTTGTAAATCTAGGATACCTATATAGGACATGAGCATAGTAAAGCACTGTTGCAGATGTGTGTGTTAAACTTCATGTGATATATTGAATTAATAACATTCAACTGTACAGTGTTTTTGTGGACAATGTTCACAGCTGTGACAGATATCTGTAGTCACTTACACATATACTTGTGTTATAGCAGCTATATTAATACTTTATCTAAATTAACTTACCTGTTTTGTCACCCAGTGATGTGGACCAATGACCAGAAATTCTGGTATAACAGGTTAAGATGTATGATTGAGCTGCAAGACTGTAAATACAGTGTGCCATAATGACATAGAACACAAATGTGTACCAGGTATCCCATTAGCATGTGAATGTATGCTTATTTTCAGGTGAAAGGCACAGAAGTAATGACATCCATCACAAGCATGCCAGAAAATAGGATGTGCATGTTGCACGTGTGTGTAATATCACTGTCACTGCATACAACAAAATAAAATGTGCACTGCTACTGATTGTTGCATTGTCATGACACTGATATGGGTACTACAGTAGGCATGCTTATCCCGTAGTAATCAGAGAAGTGTACAACTGTGTTATGACCCACTGTCCATGTCTACCACTAATAGCTATATCAACACCCATATACACTGGATATCCAAGTGTACACACCCCTGTTGGAATCCCAGGTCTGTGTGCTGTATGCCAATGAGACCACAGAACGTCATGTCAAAATGTTTCTCACCTCAAATCTGACCCATAACCTGTACAATTCTATTGAAAAAGAAACAAAGCTGTTTCATGGAAGGTGAGCAACTACTGTCAAGTGAAGATGTAATATTACGTAAGAGTACAAACCAAGACAAATGGATGCTGTAATCATCTCAGCAGGTGTTTACACAACATATCAGTGTAAGGGTGTGCACACACATTCAGCTGCCTTACTATATGTAGTATTAATTCCCATATGTTTCCACAGGACAGGTTGTTATGTTCCCTATTGAACTGAGCAGGCTATAGGACACATCAGGTGAGGATTCTGTTGGCATGTGCTTTTGTGGGGTCCTGTTTCAATTGCACAAGTACCATGCATTGTAACAGGGGTGTGCACACTTCATATCCACTGTAGCTATATGGAATCAGCAGTACCTTACCTGTGCAACCATCCTCCAACAACGATAGAGTAGTCCCCCTTGGTGGACAGCACCAAGACACAAAGCACATAATAGGTTGCTATAGTGGCTGTACAGGGACATATAGGTGCAGAACACAACTTGGAAACAAGTGCACCTCTATCTGAGCAAGCATGTAGGTTCACAGGTGAGTTCCTGTAAGGCTGACTATGACTAGAAATCAGACATATCCAAACCACAAAGGCCAGTTGCAACCATGTCTACACATATGTATGCAGTCTCAGAGCCAGTAACACAAGTCAACCTGTACTGGGGGTAAAGCACACCTCATACACAAATGCCATGGATACAGGCAACCTGCACAAGTCAGGATAGGTGGAAACAGTGGCAACCTGTCCACAACATTAGTACAGGGGGATTTGCACATCACTAACACTCCTGACCACATCAATGGTGAGCATGGACATAATGCCGACTGATGGCACCAACTGCAAGTCTCCATGGGCCAAGAGAACATCACAGTTTGCCTCTTAAATGAACACAGGCATGTGCTCACTGTTCCATCACACACTACAGTCAAACACAAACATGCCACCATCCACACACCGTCCACATGGAAGATGGCCACTGTCATCCCTCTACACAGAAATGAATGGTGAATAGTGGATCATGCCATTAAGTGTCCAACATTGGGGAGCTGGACAGATCAGGGCCAGAAGTGTAATGCAAGATGTCAAAGCCATGATAGCTTACAGTGTTATGGTATAGTCTGGATTATTTGCAAGTAATATCCACTGTTGATGTGAATGTGGACAACCGTATGAAGTCCTGTGACCTTTTTTCCTGTTTATGTCTTCCAGGTACAATGTCTCAGGAACATCTGCCTGCATTCACAAACCTGTAAAATGATGCAATCATCCAGTACATCATCATGCATCATGCCATTCTCTTTGGCTCCAGGGTCCAGGATCTGCAGGAGAGGACTGCCCTGTGGAACAAGCTCATCCACAGGGTAAGCGATGTTGGCCTGCACAACTGAAATTATGAGCAGGTGCTGCATCGCTGCATCGCTGCACTAATCTGATCTGCCATGACCATAAGCGTGCTGCTGCAGTTAGGAGGGACCAGCTAGCCACAGGTGGGGATCATGCCATTCAGCCCCCATTGACACATGCTGAGGAGCTCCTCACCAGCCTTGGGACACCCACCAACCAGCAAAGCCAGCAGGCTGAAAACAGCCTTGTGGAGGTGGGTGCCACCCACACAATGGACAAGGAATGTGCAGGTAAGGCCCCAGGGAACATTACTAGACCACTGTTGCTTATCCATTTTCATCTGTAAAGTACTGCATGCATATGTCAGATAAGACAGTCTGTTGCGGAAGTGTAGTAATGAACAGATGTGCATAATCTCTGGTATTGTGGGTTTGTACTGTCAATGTGCTGAAATGCTGCTACCACTCTGTACCAATGCCGCAGGTGTGGCTACTGACATTACTTCTCTCTCACAACTATTTAGGTCCCTCTGGTATACAACTGGGGTAGCAGCATGTAGCTGGTGAGTATGAAGTTGTTTTGTTCAGGTCTGCCAATACACTGGCTATGCTATGGCCATGCTATTTGCCATGCATGCATTTAACACACATACCCATAATGCATGCTGTACATGTTCACTTATTGTTGTTGTTAACTGCACTGCATCACAGTGGTCAACATGGTGACATATCTGAAGAGTATGTAAGAGTCTTGCAGTATACCTAACAACCTGTCAGTGCAAGATGTGTGGACAAAGATGACTATAATGGTGGGAAAATGGCCTACAGTAGGGACATGTCTGAAACATTACCCTTATACGGTGGCTACAACAGTGTATACACCACTATTACAATGGCCACTGTCCCTGATATAAACAATGACAAATCATAATACCGCATGTCACACCTTTTACAACCTGTAATGTGATCCTAACATGAGCAATGAATGTGTAATATGGAAGCCTATGTTAGGACAACAAATATGGGGAATACATACCTTAACAAACACTAGAAGCATATGTATGCACACACTCCAAATAACATATTGTGGAAGCAGCTTGTGATGTAATGACAGTATTCACTCTTCTTGAGTACACACCTTCCGTCAAGTACAGGGCCTCAATGTCACACCAAGTCATGGTCTGCTGTACAAGAAATATGTCCATGACATTTGAACACTCACCTGCAAAAGAGGCAGCCATGGCTTGCACACATCTTACAAACCATGAAATGGATCCATATCTGAAAGGTAGCACTCAGGAGTGGTAAAAGTAGCCTTACCTCACCATTGCATATACCATGGCAAATGTGCAGTCATTTATGTGCATATGAAGTATGGGACAAAATTGATGTAGAAAATAAACAGATGCCCATACAAAAAAGGTGACAAAACATGTTGCAAACTGGTCATGGAGGCTGCCCAGAAACATGCAACAACACTGAGGGACTTGCAGGAATGTCTAGCAATTACTGCTTGTGTTGTACCTGTGTCAACAATTGCCTGGATACTGCATACGTGAGGCCTAAGTAGCATAAGCATAACATCAAGTCTCCCAAAAGCATTTGTTGCAATGTGTAATGGTGTCATGAGAACAAGGCTCAAACCTACAGACAGTATTCATAAAGATACTTGTGGTGCACAACAAACAACTCACTCCACCTCAGGGTCACCATCCCCAATATTTAACTTGCTGGTGCCAGTGTGCACCTTTAGGTTTTCTGTTAATTAGCTGGAACTTGGCCGGTACACATAGTGTTTGGAAATTGGAACACTGCAAAAATAACACTCATGTGTGGCCCATAGTTGTCAAACATCTGCAATAAGGCTGAGGATGGGGAGGGGTGTCAGCTTGAAACATAACAGTGAACTGAAGCATACATTCAAAGCTTGGTAAGAATGGCTGTATCTGAACACAGTGAAGGTTATGAATTGTGCCAGACATAACCCTGACTCTACAGCAATAGTGAAGCCATTGTGTGACCTCCAAGGGCTGTTCACATGAGCTGACCTTGCAATCTAGCAGAGTTGTGGGACATTTGTAGGGCAGAGTGACCAAGTAATGACAAGTGAAGATGGGCCATGCTAGTATGCCCCTTCCAGGAATAGTGACTGCTGTAGTTCTCTTAACAGGTGCTTCAACAAACCACTGTGTTAAGGGTGTGCACACTTATGCAGACCACATATTGTATGCATCTTATTCAGCATCTGTGCAACTAACACATTTGTTTGATACTGCATTGGACTGCACAGGTCATATGTCACGTATCAGGTGTGTGTAATGTTAACAAATGCAGTACTGTGGACCCACTGCATATCATAGAAGAGGCTCGCATGTCAACAAGGGTGTGTACACTCCTCATATCCACATTAAGCTTTGAACGTTGTCAGTGTAACCTGACTTTATTGTATATATACACACTGCTGATGATGAGATCTGCAAGTCAAAGGACACGCATTAATTATTGACATCAGTCCTCATATCATCCCAGGTATGTATCAGACAAACACATAGGGGCTGTGAACAACAGAGCAAACATAACTGCCACACATATACACATTCTGCAATGGTGTGTACACTTGTGAGGTATGGTGCATAGTACATGTCAGTGTGCTGTACAGGTACATAGCAATACTGTGTAAATGAGTGCAGTGTGTTCCAGTGGAAGGGACATCACCTACTAACACAACTCATGCATCACAGAGATGTATAATGTTGGTAACAAGGACTAAGTATGGCTGCAGTGCATGCTGTTGAGTGCCATATGTCACGCATGTTGACTGTTGGTTAATGAGAGGTCTGTGTAATATCTTTGTGCCACCTCTCATCTGTAAGTGTGTGTGTGTGTGTGTGTGTGTGTGTGTGTGTGTGTGTGTGTGTGTGTGTGTGTGTGTGTGTGTGTGTGTGAGTCTGTGTGTGCATGTGTGTGTGTGTATGTGTGTAGAAGTAAACCATAATGTACAGGTCTTAATTTGCATTTCTTGTCTGCCCCTCACAGGTGGCGAGATGGTTCAGGGTCTCTTCTGCATGCAAACTGATGTTATTGTCCATACAGACTCTGACAATGATGATAGGAATAGTGAGGCACAGGCAGGCTTGTCAGGGGTTGAATCTGTGCCATCGGTTGGCATCCCACTTTTATCCATCCCATCCCTGCACAGAGTCACAATACCCATACATACCCCATGACCAGTGGCCATAGATGAGGGACAGTTGGCAGGTGGTGGCAAGGGACAGGAAATTGTGGTGACTATGGCAAGTGTGTCTGTACACAGCAGCCATATCTGGATAACCAGTGAGGTATCAAACAGGCAGATGTACAGGGGGAGGCTCATAGGAGGGCTGCTGGCCATCATGCCCCAGGCAGAAGTGCCACAGCAGGTGTCACCAGATGCATGTTTTGGGCCATCCTGGAGGCACGTATGGAACATTACAGCAGAGATAGACTGAGGCTCCAGAGGTCTACTCTTCCTGCTGTACGTCACAACATCCCTGATCTTGCAGGTGCCCACCATTATTTTGCAGAGGTCATGGATAGATGGTTGGGTGAGATGGTGGGAATCCTTGATCAAGTGGTGTCTGTGGTAGAGTATGTGGTGTTAGTAGGGCATTGGCCACATGGATGTAGGTCAGCAACATGAACAGCTGAAGGTCTATGTGGAAAAGTAAAAACTCACAGTGGCTTCCATAGTGGCAGTACCAGCACCAGCACTGAAGGGGGGGTGCTGTCCACTACACAATGCAGCAGGCCATGTGCACATGCTCCTGGCCATTCCCAAAAGGGATGCAAATCCAACAGACAAGTGTCATCATAAGGGGAGAGTACCATATCTGGGCTTCTGCCTGGTAGTGCCCGTGGAACCTCTGGCAGGCACAGTTCCCATGTCTGTGGCTGGACATGATGAACTGTATATCCTTCCATGTATGGTCTGCAGCTGTCCAACAAACTCCTGTATAGGGCAGCCATATGGCAGAAATGTATGCATACATACACAAAAACATCACCAACACAGCTAGGGCATCTCCCTACCTACACACACAATGTCTGCACTGCCCATTTAATAAATAACCCCCTAACCCATACACACATGACATCAACTAAACAGCTCATCCCAGGCCACTGGCAAACCCACAACACAGATCCAATAGAACCAAACAAGCTCCTGCACGAACGGCATGTGCACGACATGTGATTTATTTATGGCGTATGTGGAAGATCAGGTGATTTATGATATGGGTCACAATACTTACATCAATGAAATGGACATATAGAGGAGATATCTTGATGACTGCTGGATGGTGTGGAGAGCTGATGTGGAATTCCTTATGGAATTTTTAGAATATATGAAAGGCAATATATGGGGGAATTGAATTTAAGTTGACTTATTCTAGATCCGAAATAACATTTTTGGATGTTTTGGTGAAAAGAACAGATACCAACACTCTGAAGAGTGAGATATTTAGAAACTTTCCTCAATTCAATACCCTATTACATGCCACCAGTTTCCACCCCCAGCATGTCATCAGGAATATCCCCAAGTCTCAATTTCTTTGTGTTAAAAGGATTTGTTCCAGTACTTCCACATACGACCATTACAGAAGGGATCTTATATCCAGGTTTAAGAGTAGGGGTTATCAAGGGGGTGACATCACAAGGGCTAATCACTTTGTGAACCAGCAAGATAGAACTGAGTTATTATCTTATCGGGTCCGGGATTCTGGCAACTCAGATTTGCTCAGACTGGTTACAACTTACGGCAGAAACACTGTTGGTTTCATGAATATTATTCGCAATCAATGGCACCTGTTAAAATCAGATGAAGTTCTTAAGAATTATGTAGGGGATCGATGTCATTTTTCATTTCGCAAAGGGCGGTCTTTGGCTTCTCTTTTCAGTCACTACAAGAGGGTTTATAATAGGGATGTAGGCTCGTCTATTCAAACTAATTTATTTGGTGGTTCAATATTGGGCTGCTACCCATGCGGTCATTGCAACTATCGCCCCAGTTTGTTGAAATGTCAGACCTTTTCTTCACATAATTGTCCAACAGTTTACAATGTTTTATGCTTTGCTAATTGCAGTACTTCTTGGGTGATTTATTTGGCCCAGTGCAATTGTCGAGCCTTCTATGTTGGACAAACGTCCCGTCCTTTTAAGGTTAGGATAGGGGAACATCTTAGTGATATCAAGAACAAAAAGGGTTCCAGTTCTTTGCATAAACACATTTCTATACATCCTACGGGCAATTTTTGTTTTATGGTTATTGATCACATTAAGGTTAGGCATAAACAATTCAAAATTTTACAAGAAATGCTTACCAACAAAGAAAAAAATGTGGATTAGTAAATTGGGGGCACTTTTTCCTCCGGGTTTGAACGACCACTTTTGAAGTATATATGATTGTATTTTTTATACATTATATTTTTTATATTATTATTTTTGCCAATACATAGCATTGGAGATTGTTTTATGTGGATAGTAAATTGTGCATTATTATTATATGCACTAGAGGGCGCTCCTTGCATTTGGCACAAACTTCTTTATAAGTAAGAAGACAGCATGTTAGTGTGTATTTTTTTGCATTATGTTTGGTTGCTGAGGAAGGCTTTGCCGAAACCAGTACAACCATGTTTGTGTACGGTTATACTTTTTGCTGTTTGATTTTGGAATAAATGAGTTATGCCTATGTTACAGGAGTCGGGTGCTGGCCTCTTTTTTTGGATTAAACCCACGACACACCCTGTGTATATAATGATACCTGTGTCACATCCCTGTCATCCATACCATCGATGCAGAGACATGCTAATATGGTGCTCATGCACATGGTGAATGTACTAAGGTTTAGCAATGTAATATTGTTTAACTTGTTTTCAGCTGGAATTATTAATGCTTACTCATCAGGGTGTGTAGCTGTCCAGCCATGATGCATTATATCTGTTATTAACACTGACTGATTGTGGTCTCCATAATATATTCTGTTTGTGTTCTAGGTGCCTATGCATCAGCAGGTTGTTGGTCTGCTGTCCTTTCCAACAAGGGGTGTGGCACTGTGGTGACACATTGACTGTGTCATATCCCAGGTGCAGCTGAACACAAGTAACAGGTCTGTATAACAGTTACTGCATGTGCCACATGGCTGATAGGTCTGAGGGATGTATACAGGTGAGTGCATGGTGGCTGATGTAAGCAGCTCTTCTGCAGTAGACAATGGTAAGTGTACTGGGTGGCACACACCAAATGTTTGTGAATAACACACACACAGATGCTTTAGTGTTGATGCAATACACAGAGAATACTGTTCATATGGATGTACTTCATTTTGCAGTGAACTAATTTTGGCCTATGTAATTCCACCAGGACCAAATTGCCAAAACATCACTTCAGTAAATAATCAGTCCACCAGTTTAATGTCATTGACAATGGTACTGGCAGGGTATATGTCCTCTTCCCCAATGTAGTGCAATCTTGGAGTTGGTAAACATAGGTGTGCTGGTGTGGGTGGCACAGCCCCCTACTTTGGAAGGTGTGGAGTGGCATAGAAACACACATAGTGTGATTAACAACTACTTAACCTGTTAACATAAACTGTACAGTTTAACAGCACACTAAGCAGGGGGATACACACAACAATAACCCCAATGTGGGTGGCTGTGCCCAGAACAACCACTCCCATGTATATATACCAACCCAAGTATCGCTGTACAGCTGTACAGTGGGGAAGAGGGCATTTACACATCCACTACTAGTTTTGATGGAATATATTTCCACAAGATGATTGCTTTGAAATGTTATCTTTTGCCAGTTAGTTCTCGGACAAATGATCTCCAGGGACATATATTTTATGCAAACTGAAGTAGATCCCTTCACACACACACTTACTTGACAACACTGAGAGTAGAACCCCTACCTAGGAATGTATTGCTACTAATGTGTTTGGCCTTAATTGCACACACCACAGAGCTTTTGGAGTAAGGTTGTCCCGAGTTTCCTGTTAAGTGAAGAACATCACCAGGGCCTTGTACAGTATGGTAATGGGGGATGTACTGGGTGGTAATGAACAATACATAGTATGACATACTGTCATATACACATTGACAAACACATACAGTCATAGACATGTTTGACAGACCTGGGTTTAGCAATGCTAACTACCTTGTTAGTGAGTCCATTCTGTTACAGAGTTTGTGCACACAGCACCTGCATCATTGGTCTGGATAGTGTAATTATTTACCTGTATGGTTGATGGTGACAGCGGTACTCATACAGTGGACCTTGGGACATGTACTGGGGTACCATGGTGTAATGACAGTATACCCAGCACCCACACCCCACAATGGATATTGTACTCATTTAAGCCCATGATAATGCTCTGACATACCCACAATCACACATTGACCAGGACTGCAAAACAAACACTTGTCTATCTAATCATCGCTACTACATGGATATGCATTTATTGCACATGCCACAGGGATAGTAGGGTGAGGGTTTGTCATGACTTTCCTAATGTCAGCAACATCACCATCCCTTATAATGTATGCCAATAGAGTATTAGACTAAAAACACTGAAGGAAGTAACACCATTTTCTAAATAGCTCACTCACAAATTGTTGTATTTTTAGCACACACACAGTCATGGTTCGAATCTCAGGAGTGGTAGTAAGCTGTTTGCATAATCATACCTCTCAACTGTACAGATTTCTGCAGAATGTCCAGATATTTGCCTCATATGTTTGGCCTGTTTCACTATTTTCCTGGCAAATCACTAGGATGACCTCAGGATTGCAGTCACTAAATAATGACGTACATTTGAGTTTCAGACTTCAGATCCTTCAGAAAATGTATATTAAAACAAATCCTGTTGCTCTAGCAACTTTCTAAATTTTTATAAGAGCAATATTTGAAATATGTCTCTAGTTGTACCCCCAGATTGTCAAGCTTTGTACAGATTGTTTGCATTAAGAGGTTGAGAGGTATGTGCAGAATTATAACTGGGAATCTGGGAATATGTGTAGAAACTGACAGGTAGTGTTAACAAACATTCCCTCCACAGGTCTACCAGGTAAGAGAAGTAGAATTTAGCTATAAGACAGTTGAAGTATACACTGTGTACAAACATACCACTGCCCAAACCAAGGCCGTAGTGTATTGTAATAATACCTGTAGAGTAATGATTAGAGCAATGATCATTAAAGCTGAGAGTACTGTAAGGATATACAAGTGGTTAATTGACATCCCCCCACCATATCTACAACAATAATCTAAACACATAAATCACTGGGTGTGTTTTGCACCAATCCTACTGTCGGGATATATGTCCTATTGTTCAAATAATATTGAAATATAAAATTAGCAACGAATCCTAAAATGAGGAAGAAGGCAAGAGTATCAAACAAGCAACTCCAATCATATTCACCAAAGTTTTATTTGTGTAAGCGCTTTCATAACCAATGTTATTTCCTCAGACGCATAAAAACAAATACTTAATCCCTTGTATACATACATAGACTAATTAAGTCATCCAGTCATAATCCACATATTTCCCTCCATTTTAAGAATTAAAAAAATTCAACAATGTGGCACATTAAAATAATCTAAAATTAAAAAGATATATGCATAAACAGCACATTATCAACTTGCAGATTTTTTATAGAACGAGTGCATCACGTAAAGCAATTTAAAATTAAGGAGATATATGCATAAACAGCACATTATCAACTTACAAAGTCTATATAGGAAAAATACATCACATAAAGCAAAATGAATAATCATCCTTATGCGTAATAACAAATCAGCTTTTAATTTTCTTTCCTTTCAATATTGGTTTAAGAGGTACCATATCATTCAGTCCAGAGCCCCAATGTGCTCCTAGACATAGAATCTATTTCAACTCATGTTACTCGGTCTTATTAGCTACATCCCCCATTCTCAAACTTTCCTGTACAACTTGAAGAACCTGGAATTTAAACAAATGACTTTCGTTTTCAGCCAGTATGTGTTTTCCTATGGCACTATATTCCTGTTTTCTCCTTACACGGTAATCATGGTCCCTGATCCTCTCTCTCAGCTTGCGATTTGTTTTCCCCACATAGAATTTAAAAAGTCTAGTGCAATAAACAATGTGCACTAGATTTCTGGTGTTACAATCTACACTACATCTTATCTGCCACAGGTATCCAGTGTCTGGGTGCCAAAAATATCTAGACTCATCAATAAACATACAATAATTACATTTCCCACATGTATGTGTACCCAGGTTCATGTCTACCTGAGGTGTTGTCAATCGTGGGTAACAAAGATGTTCATGGAGGTTCATAGTTTAGCACTAAGCTAACTGCCCTTGCGAGCCATTTTAAGCCTAGTCAGTTATCTTTTGTGAGACTCAAACCTTGCACCTTGTGTTTATAAGGCAAACACCTTAGACATTAAGTCATCCTCCCAGCCTTTGCTTCAAATTCAAACTGTTCTTGTATGCATACCTAGGTTTTGGACACACTATCCCTACAGTCTCTTCATCTGTAAGTAGAAAATGCCAATTCCTGTTAATAATATGTTTCACCAACTGTGTATCCTGGGCATAAGATAGTACCACTGGAACCTGTGAGATCTCACGTGATCGCCGACTTATGGTCCTACTGCCATCTGAGAGGTAGGGCTTCCCTCTCCCTTCTATTTCCTTTCTCACTCTTGAACATGCATGTCCTACCTCCTTACTAGATTATCCTCTATTGATAAAAGCTACTGTTTATGCATATATCTCTTTAATTTTATATTCTTTTAATGTGCCACATTGTTGAATTTTTTGAATTCTTAAAATGGAGGGAAATATGTGGATTATGATTGGATGACTTAATTGGTCAATGTATATATACAAGGTAGTAAGTATTTGTTTTTATGCGTCTGAGGAAGTAACATTGGTTATGAAAGCGCTAACACAAATAAAAACTTGGTAAAAATGATTGGAGTTGCTTGTTTGATACTGTTGCCTTCTTCCTCATTTTGGGATTTGTTGGTAATTTTGCATTTACTCACTAAACCCTGTTCTTGGGACTTGTTTTGGGACTTTTGCTGTAAATATTGAAATGTGTTTCTATTAATGTTCCATTTTGAAATACTATCATTGGTGGCCTGTTCCTATCAATGTAACCTGCATGCCGTTGTAATAGCCACCGTGGTTCCATATATGCATGTGTTCTGTTTGCTCTTCAGTTGTTCCAAATCTGTTGTTTTGTGTTAATGGGAATATATATGCATGCTGTTATAACTAATCCTGGATAGTGTTAACTATTATTAACCCACATACGTTCTAAAACTGTAACACCATAGCACATTTGGGAAGGCCGGTCCCAGCAGACCCACCTCTCCCACCTCATCTGGCTATGGCACAAGACCCCAACGTGTCTGGGACTCATCCTGGGACATCCTTGTCCGCTGGTCCTGCACCATCTTTGAGTGGAACTGCCTCAGGGGACGGGGCTCGTCCCCCACAAGGAGTGGGCAT
Source organism: Protopterus annectens (assembly GCF_019279795.1). Classification (NCBI taxonomy): domain Eukaryota; kingdom Metazoa; phylum Chordata; order Ceratodontiformes; family Protopteridae; genus Protopterus; species Protopterus annectens. The sequence continues at coordinate 997,383,357 of NC_056745.1, read as the reverse complement.
GGACAGGATCCTGTCACCCGAAGCCAGGTCCAGGCTTTGATGTGAACTGATCTCCAAAAGAGCTTGAGGGCTGTGTGGTGCAATTAGAGGGTCAGCCTGCCCCTTCTGCTCAGCCCCCGGCACAGCCACCTTCGGGGCCATGAAGATGCAGTGATAACTGCCCATGGGTGAGGACCTCAGTCCCACTGTTTCCAATTGGGGGCTCATGGGCTTCCGATTTCCAAACACCCCTCCCTGTCCAAGGTGTTTACCTCCCACATGTGTCATATACCGCCCCTGTATGCTATCTTGTCTACCTTGTTTGTCTTCCTACCCAACCTACCTCCGAAAATATACCTACTATCCTTCCCCAACATCCCACTCTCATCTTAAAAAAGGGCAATATGTTTCCCCAAAAAATTTTACCCCATACATAACTGTCTATTTCGCACCCATGTCCACTGGACACATGTAATCTGGTCTAATTGGTTTCACAACACATTATTGTTGTCCTCACCCCTCTCTCAGGGGTTTGAGTGTCAAATATACCTTCAAATTCAGTATATATGCATAGCTATTGCTGTAGAATAAATGGACAGCTATGGACCTTCCCTACACCCATCCTGCACATCCCTAGCTACTTTCCCTATTGTCTTCCCCTCTGTCTGCCCCCTTTTAAACCACTTTCCTATCACCCATTTTTTCTTTTCATTTAAAGAAATTAGCACGGGGCTAAATGGAAGTAAGCACTTTTAAGCAGTAGTAAGTGGGATTAAGCCTGTTTGCACAGCGCTAAGCAATGCCTACACAGATTAAGCACTTTTAAGGCTGTCTGTAAGTATATTTAACTGGATGTTACCATTGCTTACCACTGCCCAAACCCACGCAAACCCGCTTACAACTCCTTAAAAGTGCCTTAATCACTCTGTATCTAACAGCCCGTGTTCTGCCCAGCAACAAAATAATCAGCCCTTGCAAGTCTCAAACCAAGAACCCTGCTCACTCTATCCATAACAAGTTACTACTAAGCCATCTGAGTTGTAGGTGTGTGTGATATTTTCTCAAACATATCATGCAGCACAGTCATTCAACAGTAGGGAAAATGTATTTTTATATATATATATATATATATATATATATATATATATATATATATATATATATATATATATGTGTGTGTGTGTGTGTGTGTGTGTGAATATATATATATATATATATATGTGCGTGTGTGTATGTGTGTGTGTGTGTGTGTGTGTGTGTAGACATACATGTCTATATATATATATATATATATATATATATATATATATATATATATGTGTGTGTGTGTGTGTGTGTGTGTGTGTGTGTGTGTAGGCATACATGTCTATATATATATATATATATATATATATATATATATATATATATATATATGCATATATATATATATATGTGTGTGTGTGTGTGTGTGTGTGTGTGTGTAGGCATACATGTCTATATATATATATATATATATATATATATATATATATATATATATATATATATATATATTTATATACATATATATATATATATATATATATATATATATATATATATATATATATAGACATACATGTCTATATATATATATATATATATATATATATATATGTGTGTGTGTGTGTAGGCATACATGTCTATATATATATATATATATATATATATATATATATATATATATATTTGTGTAGCACACATTCAGACATCATCCATACTCCATCCTCTCTCACAAAAAAATCTGACAAAAAAAGAGCAAAGTAAATGGGGGTGAGGGGCCATAAGAGAGATGTAATTATTTATTTAATTTATTCCCTCCACATGCCTCTTTCCCTGCCTATTTTTAAAAAAGCCAGCCTGCCTTACAAACCCAGGACACTGCACAACATAGCCATAAGAAGTTACCAGTAAATCATCTGAGCTGTAAGATATTGGGATGATTTCTCTAACATATCATGCAGAGCAGTCAGTCTACCATAGGGAATGCCCAATAAGTGGATTAACTGCCCAAATATACTCCAAAACCAAAGAAAAGCAGTATTAACCATAGGGAATGTACAACATGGAAGCACTAAACATTCTAATGATACATATATACATATACACACACTCTCTCTCTCACACACACACACACACACACACACACACATATATATATATATATATATATATATATATATTTACATAAATATATAAATACATATCAATATAAATATAAAGAGAGTATATATATAGAGGGTACACAGAATATCAAACCACCATTATTCCTACAGTTGCCACTTTTTCAAATGGCCAGTGTCTGATTCTTTCCTACAAATGAGAATTATTGCATGAAACATATACCCACTCACAATGCAAAGGACATGGCACCACACACAGTTTGCATACATATGACTGTTTATTTGTGCACTATTTCAGTTGTTTATGCCATTTCTTATAGCATTTAGGTGTTTGAAATATATAATTGAATAATGCAACTCTCAAAGAAAACATGTTACAGTAATCTACAAAACATAACATTCTTTGCTGTCTAAGGTAAAGCATTCAAGTAGTACAACCATAAAAAAACACTCTTGCCTTGAAGATAAGAATCAATCAACACTTAATTACAGATGTAATTCAACAGCTTTCAATTACACTCTGTAGTCAACTCCCTAGGGGGAAAAGTATCAATTGTCACAATGTTATTATATCTATTACATAATGCTTAACTTAAAACATCACTATCACACTTACAAACAGAACTGTGTGTAAGACAGTAAGCTCTAGCCCACCACTGTTCCCTTGGTGAAAAGTATGAAAATGTACAGCCATATACCTTTATGTTTCTTATTACTTATATTCCTCACATGTTGTAACAGCCTAGGTTAAAAACATTTAATACCCCTCCCTAATAAAATGTCTTACAAGGGCATATAACAGGGTTCTCTATACACTGACCTCCAGACTGTAATGGGTCACACATGTTTTGTCCAGCTGTAGCCCTCATATATTAGGACCCTACCACACAACTTGTGTGAGAGTCCACAACATCACTGGAATAATAGCGGGAATGTCAACACTAAATAATGATAGACCATACCTATCAACCTCTTACTGCATGACATCTGGACAAAGCCTGGTATATAGGTGGAGGTCAGAGGCTGAAACACATGGCCATATTTGAAATATTGCTGTTATATACTGTAAAAGTTGCTGGTGTTGCAGGATTGGTTGCAACATACACTTTCTCAGGAATATGAAGTCAGAAACACAAATGGATGTTGTCATGTACTGATAGCAATCAACAGAGAGAATGCCACTGATATGTCAGGGACAAGACCTGTGTGGGGAACAGACAAAACATAACAGCCAATCCTCTGACCATTATGTGGATAGGCCCACAGTTGAGAGCTATGCAGACAGACTGCATTCCATGAAAAACAAGCATGTACACACAAACCCTATAAAACTAGCAGTATTCAATGCATATTATAGCAATACTCACACACTGTCCCTAGGTCTGGAACCCTATACAAATATGTAGTTGGCCTGTGCCACAAGTCCTGTTTAAGAGGTATTCCTACCTGCTGTCTGTAACACTGCTGCCCCCACACATGAAGGATGTCTTCCATGCAGGAACGGTAAAGGGACAACACCCACATGATGTAGTTATTTATAGTAATGGGTTACTATGAAATTGGCTATTGGAAAAAATACACAGCTGCCTGCATGCAATTAGCAAGTGGGAAACATCAATCGGTGCAGAGGCCATCACCGGGACATGAGCATCACCTACAAAAGCCATGTTTAACCTATTCAAACAAGGTCAATCCCAGTATTGGAAAGAGAGAGAGAGAGAGACAAGAAAAAAACACATAAAACCTCAAAATAAGAAATAAGAAACAAGAAGACATCCTGGACACAGACGGAACCTGAAGATAAACCAGGTATGTGAAACATGTAAGCATGTAACTGGTCTGTAATAATGGGATAGATGATTATGAAAGATGTATATGTGCTATCAATACTTGCTGTAATAATGTCCTGCTGAACAAATGCTATGGACATTGCATCTGGCTCAGTCTGCAGTGGGCCATACCAGTCAACTGTGCAGATCTTCACAGAATGTCAAGATTTAGCCATCATAGTGTTTTCTGTTCCTCCAAACATCTATATTAGTCTGGCAAATAGCTGAAGGTGGAAGTAATGGAATAATGACAGACACATGAGTTTCAGACCCCATCACCTTCAGAACAGTCATGGTAATGTGAAATGTACCATACTACAAACTTCATAGGTTTGTAATAGGCATATCTATGATCTGTCCCTATACATCCCACCCTAATGTCCACATGTGATGCTCTAAGAGGTGGATAGGTTGGGTCACAGCTGAGGAGCCTGACACACCCTTGGAAAGAACAGCTCACATATGGCAACCACAAGACTGTCTATCAAACAGTTGTGTCTGTGCCACTGGGATGTTGCCCATATCCATATGTTACCTGTGAATATGAGTATTATACATGTTTGTGTTGTAAATCTAGGATACCTATATAGGACATGAACATAGTAAAGCACTGTTGCAGATGTGTGTGTTAAACTTCATGTGATATATTGAATTAATAACATTCAACTGTACAGTGTTTTTCTGGAAAATGTTCACAGCTGTGACAGATATCTGTAGTCACTTACACATATACTTGTGTTATGGCAGCTATATTAATACTTTATCTAAATTAACTTACCTGTTTTGTCACCCAGTGATGTGGACCAATGACCAGAAATTCTGGTATAACAAGTTAAGATGTATGATTGAGCTGCAAGACTGTAAATACAGTGTGCCATAATGACATAGAACACAAATGTGTACCAGGTACCCCAGTAGCATGTGAATGTATGCTTATTTTCAGGTGAAAGGCACAGAAGTAATAACATCCATCACAAGCAGTCCGGAAAATAGGATGTGCATGTTGCACGTGTGTGTAATATCACTGTCACTGCATACAACAAAATAAAATGTGTACTGCTACTGATTGTTGCATTGTCATGACACTGATATGGGTACTACAGTAGGCATGCTTATCCCGTAGTAATCAGAGAAGTGTACAACTGTGTTATGACCCACTGTCCATGTGTACCACTAATAGCTATATCAACACCCATATACACTGGATATCCAAGTGTACACAACCTGTTGGAATCCCAGGCCTGTGTGCTGTATGCCAATGAGACCACAGAACGTCATGTCAAAATGTTTCTCACCTCAAATCTGACCCATAATCTGTACAATTCTATTGAAAAAGAAACAAAGCTGTTTCATGGAAGGTGAGCAACTACTGTCAAGTGAAGATGTAATATTAAGTAAGAGTACAAACCACGACAAATGGATGCTGTAATCATCTCAGCAGGTGTTTACACAACATATAAGTGTAAGGGTGTGCACACACATTCAGCTGCCTTACTATACGGAGTATTAATTCCCATATGTTTCCACAGGACAGGTTGTTATGTTCCCTATTGAACTGAGCAGGCTATAGGACACATCAGGTGAGGATTCTGTTGACATGTGCTTTTGTGGGGTCCTGTTTCAATTGCACAAGTACCATGCATTGTAACAGGGGTGTGCACACTTCATATCCACTGTAGCTATATGGAATCAGCAGTACCTTACCTGTGCAACCATCCTCCAACAACGATAGAGTAGTCCCCCTTGGTGGACAGCACCAAGACACAAAGCACATAATAGGTTGCTATAGTGGCTGTACAGGGACATATAGGTGCAGACCACAACTTGGAAACAAGTGCACCTCTATCTGAGCAAGCATGTAGGTTCACAGGTGAGTTCCTGTAAGGCTGACTGTGACTAGAAATCAGACATATCCAAACCACAAAGGCCAGTTGCAACCATGTCTACACATATGTATGCAGTCTCAGAGCCAGTAACACAAGTCAACCTGTACTGGGGGTAAAGCACACCTCATACACACATGCCATGGATACAGGCAACCTGCACCAGTCAGGATAGGTGGAAACAGTGGCAACCTGTCCACAACATTAGTACAGGGGGATATGCACATCACTCACACTCCTGCCCACATCAATGGTGAGCATGGACATAATGCCGACTGATGGCACCAACTGCAAGTCTCCATGGGCCAAGAGAACATCACAGTTTGCCTCTTAAATGAACACAGGCATGTGCTCACTGTTCCATCACACACTACAGTCAAACACAAACATGCCACCATCCACACACCCTCCACATGGAAGATGGCCACTGTCATCCCTCTACACAGAAATGAATGGTGAATAGTGGATCATGCCATTAAGTGTCCAACATTGGGGAGCTGGACAGATCAGGGCCAGAAGTGTAATGCAAGATGTCAAAGCCATGATAGCTTACAGTGTTATGGTATAGTCTGGATTATTTGCAAGTAATATCCACTGTTGATGTGAATGTGGACAACCGTATGAAGTCCTGTGACCTTTTTTCATGTTTATGTCTTCCAGGTACAATGTCTCAGGAACATCTGCCTGCATTCACAAACCTGTAAAATGATGCAATCATCTAGTACATCATCATGCATCATGCCATTCTCTTTGGCTCCAGGGTCCAGGATCTGCAGGAGAGGACTGCCCTGTGGAACAAGCTCATCCACAGGGTAAGCGATGTTGGCCTGCACAACTGAAATTATGAGCAGGTGCTGCATCGCTGCATCACTGCACCAATCTGATCTGCCATGACCATAAGCATGCTGCTGCAGTTAGGAGGGACCAGCTAGCCACAGGTGGGGATCATGCCATCCAGCCCCCATTGACACATGCTGAGGAGCTCCTCAACAGCCTTGGGGCACCCACCAACCAGCAAAGCCAGCAGGCTGACGACAGCATTGTGGAGGTGGGTGCCACCCACACAATGGACAAGGAATGTGCAGGTGAGGCCCCAGGGAACATTACTAGACCACTGTTGCTTATCCATTTTCATCTGTAAAGTACTGCATGCATATGTCAGATAAGATAGTCTGTTGCGGAAGTGTAGTAATGAACAGATGTGCATAATCTCTGGTATTGTGGGTTTGTACTGTCAATGTGCTGAAATGCTGCTACCACTCTGTACCAATGCCGCAGGTGTGGCTACTGACATTACTTCTCTCTCACAACTATTTAGGTCCCTCTGGTATACAACTGGGGTAGCAGCATGTAGCTGGTGAGTATGAAGTTGTTTTGTTCAGGTCTGCCAATACATTGGCTATGCTATGGCCATGCTATTTGCCATGCATGCATTTAACACACATACCCATAATGCATGCTGTACATGTTCACTTAATGTTGTTGTTAACTGCACTGCATCACAGTGGTCAACATGTTGACATATCTGAAGAGTATGTAAGAGTCTTGCAGTATACCTAACAACCTGTCAGTACAAGATGTGTGGACAAAGATGAATATAATGGTGGGAAAATGGCCTACAGTAGGGACATGTCTGAAACATTACCCTTATACGGTGGCTACAACAGTGTATACATCACTATTACAATGGCCACTGTCCCTGATATAAACAATGACAAATCACAATACCACGTCACACCTTTTACAACCTGTAATGTGATCCTAACATGAGCAATGAATGTGTAATATGGAAGCCTATGTTAGGACAACAAATATGGGGAATACATACCTTAACAAACACTAGAAGCAAATGTATGCACACACTCCAAATAACATATTGTGGAAGCAGCTTGTGATGTAATGACAGTATTCACTCTTCTTGAGTACACACCTTCCGTCAAGTACAGGGCCTCAATGTCACACCAAGTCATGGTCTGCTGTACAAGAAATATGTCCATGACATTTGAACACTCACCTGCAAAAGAGGCAGCCATGGCTTGCACACATCTTACAAACCATGAAATGGATCCATATCTGAAAGGTAGCACTCAGGAGTGGGAAAAGTAGCCTTACCTCACCATTGCATATACCATGGCAAAAGTGCAGTCATTTATGTGCATATGAAGTATGGGACAAAATTGATGTAGAAAATAAACAGATGCCCATACAAAAAAGGTGACACAACATGTTGCAAACTGGTCATGGAGGCTGCCCAGAAACATGCAACAACAGTGAGGGACTTCCAGGAATGCCTAGCAATTACTGCTTGTGTAGTACCTGTGTCAACAATTGCCTGGATACTGCATAAGTGAGGCCTAAGTAGCATAAGCATAACATCAAGTCTCCCAAAGGCATGTGTTGCAATGTGTAATGGTGTCATGAGACCAAGGCTGAAACCTACAGACAGTATTCATAAAGATACTTGTGGTGCACAAGAAACAACTCACTCCACCTCAGGGTCACCATCCCCAATATTTAACTTGCTGGTGCCAGTGTTCACCTTTAGGTTTTCTGTTAATTAGCTGGAACTTGGCCGGTACACATAGTGTTTGGAAATTGGAACACTGCAAAAATAACACTCATGTGTGGCCCATAGTTGTCAAACATCTGCAATAAGGCTGAGGATGGGGAGGGGCGTCAGCTTGAAACATAACAGTGAACTGAAGCATACATTCAAAGCTTGGTAAGAATGGCTGTATCTGAACACAGTGAAGGTTATGAATTGTGCCAGACATAACCCTGACTCTACAGCAATAGTGAAGCCATTGTGTGACCTCCAAGAGCTGTTCACTTGAGCTGACCTTGCAATCTAGCAGAGTTGTGGGACATTTGTAGGGCAGAGTGACCAAGTAATGGCAAGTGAAGATGGGCCATGCTAGTATGCCCCTTCCAGGAATAGTGACTGCTGTAGTTCTCTTAACAGGTGCTTCAACAAACCACTGTGTTAAGGGTGTGCACACTTATGCAGACCACATATTGTATGCATCTTATTCAGCATCTGTGCAACTAACACATTTGTTTGATACTGCATTGGACTGCACAGGTCATATGTTACATATCAGGTGTGTGTAATGTTAACAAATGCAGTATTGTGGACCCACTGCATATCATAGAAGAGGCTCACGTCAACAAGTGTGTGTACACTCCTCATATCCACATTAAGCTTTGAACTTTGTCAGTGTAACCGGACTTTATTGTATATATACACACTGCTGATGATGTGATCTGCAAGACAAAGGACACGCATTAATTATTGACATCAGTCCTCATATCATCCCAGGTATGTATCAGACAAACACATAGGGGCTGTGAACAAACAGAGCAAACATAACTGCCACACATATACACATTCAGCAATAGTGTGTACACTTGTGAGGTATGGTGCATAGTACATGTCAGTGTGCTGTACAGGTACATAGCAATACTGTGTACATGAGTGCAGTGTGTTCCAGTGGAAGGGACATCACCTACTAACACAACTGATGCATCACAGAGATGTATAATGTTGGTAACAAGTACTAAGTATGGTTGCAGTGCATGCTGTTGAGTGCCATATGTCACGCATGTTGACTGTTGGTTAATGAGAGGTCTGTGTAATATCTTTGTGCCACCTCTCATCTGTAAGTGTGTGTGTGTGTGTGTGTGTGTGTGTGTGTGTGTGTGTGTGTGTGTGTGTGTGTGTGTGTGTGTGTGTGTGTGTGTATGTGTGTAGAAGTAAACCATAATGTACAGGTCTTAATTTGCCTTTCTTGTCTGCCCCTCACAGGTGGCGAGATGGTTCAGGGTCTCTTCTGCATGCAAACTGATGTTATTGTCCATACAGACTCTGACAATGATGATAGGAATAGTGAGGCACAGGCAGGGTTGTCAGGGTTGAATCTGTGCCATCGGTTGGCATCCCACTTTTATCCATCCCATCCCTGCACACAGTCACAATACCCATACATACCCCATGACCAGTGGCCATAGATGAGGGACAGTTGGCAGGTGGTGGCAAGGGACAGGAAATTGTGGTGACTATGGCAAGTGTGTCTGTACACAGCAGCCATATCTGGATGACCAGTGAGGTGTCAAACAGGCAGATGTACAGGGGGAGGCTCGTAGGAGGGCTGCTGGCCATCATGCCCCAGGCAGAAGTGCCACAGCAGGTGTCACCAGATGCATGTTTTGGGCCATCCTGGAGGCACATATGGAACATTACAGCAGAGATAGACTGAGGCTCCAGAGGTCTACTCTTCCTGCTGTACGTGACAACATCCCTGATCTTGCAGGTGCCCACCATTATTTTGCAGAGGTCATGGATAGATGGTTGGGTGAGATGGTGGGAATCCTTGATCAAGTGGTGTCTGTGGTAGAGCATGTGGTGGGAGTAGGGCATTGGCCACATGGATGTAGGTCAGCAACATGAACAGCTGAAGGTCTATGTGGAAAAGCAAAAACTCACAGTCGCTTCCATAGTGGCAGTACCAGCACCAGCACTGAAGGGGGGTGCTGTCCACACCACAATGCAGCAGGCCATGTGCACATGCTCCTGGCCATTCCCAAAAGGGATGCAAATCCAACAGACAAGTGTCATCATAAGGGGAGAGTACCATATCTGGGCTTCTGCCTGGTAGTGCCCGTGGAACCTCTGGCAGGCACAGTTCCCATGTCTGTGGCTGGACATGATGAACTGTGCATCCTTTCATGTATGGTCTGCAGCTGTCCAACAAACTCCTGTATAGGGCAGCCATATGGCAGAAATGTATGCATACATACACAAAAACATCACCAACACAGCTAGGGCATCTCCCTACCTACACACACCATGTCTGCACAGCCCATTTAATAAATAACCCCCTAACCCATACACACATGACATCAACCAAACAGCTCATCCCAGGCCTCTGGCAAACCCACAACACAGATCCAATAGAACCAACCAAGCTCCTGCACGAACGGCATGTGCACGACATGTGATTTATTTATGGCGTATGTGGAAGATCAGGTGATTTATGATATGGGTCACAATATTTACATCAATGAAATGGACATATAGAGGAGATATCTTGATGACTGCTGGATGGTGTGGAGAGCTGATGTGGAATTCCTTATGGAATTTTTAGAATATATGAATGGCAATATATGGGGTATTGAATTTAAGTTGACTTATTCTAGATCCGAAATAACATTTTTGGATGTTTTGGTGAAAAGAACAGATACCAACACTCTGGAGAGTGAGATATTTAGAAACTTTCCTCAATTCAATACCCTATTACATGCCACCAGTTTCCACCCCCAGCATGTCATCAGGAATATCCCCAAGTCTCAATTTCTTTGTGTTAAAAGGATTTGTTCCAGTACTTCCACATACAACCATTACAGAAGGGATCTTATATCCAAGTTTAAGAGTAGGGGTTATCAAGGGGGTGACATCACAAGGGCTAATCACTTTGTGAACCAGCAAGATAGAACTGAGTTATTATCTTATCGGGTCCGGGATTCTGGCAACTCAGATTTGCTCAGACTGGTTACAACTTACGGGAGAAACACTGTTGGTTTCATGAATATTATTCGCAATCATTGGTACCTGTTAAAATCAGATGAAGTTATTAAGAATTATGTAGGGGATCGATGTCATTTTTCATTTCGCAAAGGGTGGTCTTTGGGATCTCTTTTCAGTCACTACAAGAGGGTTTATAATAGGTATGTAGGCTCGTCTATTCAAACTAATTTATTTGGTGGTTCAATATTGGGCTGTTACCCATGCGGTCATTGCACCTATCGCCCCAGTTTGTTGAAATGTCAGACCTTTTCTTCACATAATTGTCCAACAGTTTACAATGTTTTATGCTTTGCTAATTGCAGTACTTCTTGGGTGATTTATTTGGCCCAGTGCAATTATCGAGCCTTCTATGCTGGACAAACTTCCCGTCCTTTTAAGGTTAGGATAGGGGAACATCTTAGTGATATCAAGAACAAAAAGGGTTCCAGTTCTTTGTATAAACACATTTCTATACATCCTACGGGCAATTTTTGTTTTATGGTTATTGATCACATTAAGTTTAGGCATAAACAATTCCAAATTTTACATGAAATGCTTACCAACAAAGAAAAAAATGTGGATTATTAAATTGGGGGCACTTTTTCCTCCGGGTTTGAATGATCACTTTTGAAGTATATATGATTGTGTTTTTATACATTATATTTTTTATATTATTATTTTTGCCAATACATAGCATTGGAGATTGTTTTATGTGGATAGTAAATTGTGCATTATTATTATATGCACTAGAGGGTGCTCCTTGCATTTGGCACAAACTTCTTTATAAGTAAGAAGACAGCATGTTAGTGTGTATTTTTTTGCATCATGTTTGGTTGCTGAGGAAGGCTTTGCCGAAACCAGTACAACCATGTTTGTGTACAGTTATACTTTTTGCTGTTTGATTTTGGAATAAATGAGCTATGCCTATGTTACAGGAGTCGGGTGCTGGCCTCTTTTTTGGATTAAACCCATGACACAACCTGTGTATATAATGATACCTGTGTCACATCCCTGTCATCCATACCATCGATGCAGAGACATGCTAATATGGTGCTCATGCACATGGTGAATGTACTAAGGTTTAGCAATGTAATATTGTTTAACTTGTTTTCAGCTGGAATTATCAATGCTTACTCATCAGGGTGTGTAGCTGTCCAGCCATGATGCATTATATCTGTTATTAACACTGACTGATTGTGGTCTCCATAATATATTCTGTTTGTGTTCTAGGTGCCTATGCATCAGCAGGTTGTTGGTCTGCTGTCCTTTCCAACAAGGGGTGTGGCACTGTGGTGACACATTGACTGTGTCATATCCCAGGTACAGCTGAACACAAGTAACAGGTCTGTATAACAGTTACTGCATGTGCCACATGGCTGATAGGTCTGAGGGATGTATACAGGTGAGTGCATGGTGGCTGATGTAAGCAGCTCTTCTGCAGTAGACAATGGTAAGTGTACTGGGTGGCACATACCAAATGTTTGTGAATAACACACACACAGATGCTTTAGTGTTGATGCAATACACAGAGAATACTGTTCATATGGATGTACTTCATTTTGCAGTGAACTAATTTTGGCCTATGTAATTCCACCAGGACCAAATTGCCAAAACATCACAGTAAATAATCAGTCCGCCAGTTTAATGTCATTGACAATGGTACTGGCAGGGTATATGTCCTCTTCCCCAATGTAGTGCAATCTTGGAGTTGGTAAACATAGGTGTGCTGGTGTGGGTAGCACAGCCCCCTACTTTGGAAGGTGTGGAGTGGCGTAGAAACACACATAGTGTGATTAACAACTACTTAACCTGTTAACATAAACTGTACAGTTTAACAGCACACTAAGCAGGTGGATACACACAACAATAACCCCAATGTGGGTGGCTGTGCCCAGAACAACCACTCCCATGTATATATACCAACCCAAGTATAGCTGTACAGCTGTACAGTGGGGAAGAGGGCATTTACACATCCACTACTAGTTTTGATGGAATATATTTCCACAAGATGATTGCTTTGAAATGTTATCCTTTGCCAGTTAGTTCTCGGACAAATGATCTCCTGGGACATATATTTTCTGCAAACTGAAGTAGATCCCTTCACACACACACTTACTTGACAACACTGAGAGTAGAACCCCTACCTAGGAATGTATTGCTACTAATGTGTTTGGCCTTAATTGTACACACCACAGAGCTTTTGGAGTAAGGTTGTCCCAAGTTTCCTGTTAAGTGAAGAACATCACCAGGGCCTTGTACAGTATGGTAATGGGGGATGTACTGGGTGGTAATGAACAATACATAGTATGACATGCTGTCATATACACATTGACAAACACATACAGTCATAGACATATTTGACAGACCTGGGTTTAGCAATGCTAACTACCTTGTTAGTGAGTCCATTCTGTTACAGAGTTTGTGCACACAGTACCTGCATCATTGGTCTGGATAGTGTAATTATTTACCTGTATGGTTGATGGTGACAGCGGTACTCATACAGTGGACCTTGGGACATGTACTGGGGTACCATGGTGTAATGACAGTATACCCAGCACCCACACCCCACAATGGATATTGTACTCATTTAAGCCCATGATAATGCTCTGACATACCCACAATCACACATTGACCAGGACTTCAATACAAACACTTGTCTATCTAATCATCGCTACTACATGGATATGCATTTATTGCACATGCCACAGGGATAGTAGGCTGAGGGTTTGTCATGACTTTCCTAATGTCAGCAACATCACCATCCCTTATAATGTATGCGAAGGTTTATTGTATTTGGAGATCGTGGCCACAGAATGCTATCTCCTGCAAATATGCACACTCACACACAATTGCACACACATAGACACACTTGCCAGAACTCAGAGGGTAACCCACACCTACCTACCCATTTGTAAAACAGTGTTATGCTGGTACTGCAAGCTCCAAGTAGCCCATAGGATGAAGAGTGTAACAAGGTGCATTTAATTTCAATTACAGCAGCATCCATTTCTAAGTATATCAATGGGGGAGTGTAGTGGGTGTGGAGGCCCTCAGAGTATTTTCAAATATAAGTTTACAAACACAGAGACACTGTTATTCTCAGTAATGCACACTGACACATTTGTCAGTACTCAGGCCCAAAGGTGCAGATGTTCCTAGGTGTGTACCAGGCTAATGTCCATGGAGAGATGAGAAGATTAGGGCATGTGGGTACACTAGTTTCATGCCAGCTGACATTTGTCAGTAGGCCATCTATCAACTTATGCCACTTGAGTGATCCCCAGGGTGACAATTAAATTCAACATCCAATCATCTGGCTTTCTCTTACAGAGGACCAGTGAGGTGCTCCAATTAACATATATGCAACGTATATTACATAACATAGCCAGTGTCTGGGTTAGAGACCTGTACCCAAGCATGTTCTTTTGACTGTGGTAGTCTGTTTAAGGTATCTATAGCATGTGGTGCATACAGGATGGGGTTTCCTAGCTGTGGCATTCATAAACACAGCTGGGCAGTCATGTCAGTGTCAGTTAATCAGGGATTGCCTGAAAGTAGGATGGATACCTGACATCTGCACATCTGTACAGAGGACAGACAAAAATTATCCAGCCAACAGGTTATCCATTAGGATGAATGTTTTGACAGATAGACATCTGACACTGATAAGTATGCCATTACTACATGACAGCAGCAGTTAAAGACATGCCCTAAACACATAGTAATCTACAGTTAATATCAACATATCAGATCAATATCCAATACAAGATACTTAATAACATACAGCTCCCACACCAAGAACCTGATATTCAGTACTCAGAGTCCAGCTTTCCATCCAGGAGTGTATGGTTACAGTACTACAATCTGCAATCTACTCTTACTTGGAAAAGCACTGTTAAAAGTAGTAATGTAATGGTACAATACATGCAAGTTTGACTGCATATAACCTGGGATACTATCCATGTATGAAACACATACAAAGAGAAAAGATTCTGGTACTAGCCATGTATACTCAGGTGTCCCATACAGTATACGCACACCCCTTGCTGCTGTAATGACAGCAAACAGAAGCATGTTATGTACATGGAATTAAATACACTTATTAAAGATTTCATTACCCTGCTGCTTTATCAGACTGGAATGTGATCACTGGTTACAAGGCCTGAGTTATGCTTAGCAGGTGTAAGCATTGCCTAAATGTAAATACTAAGAAAATCTGCACACTGGTAAACAAAGCATACATGGTGTAAGTGCCTTTTCATTTAACCATATGTTAGCAATGCTTAATTTTATGCAAACCTGCACAAACCCACTTAAAGCTGCTCAAAACTGCCTTAACCACTCTGTATCCAACAGTCCTTGTTCTTCCTAGCAACAAAATAAACAGCCCTTGCTGGCATTAAACCCACTTGACTATAGTCACAGCACTTAACAACTAAGCCATCTGAGCTGTACAAAAGGCTGTTGCTTCTTCAAATATATCATTCAATACATGTACTGAATCATAGAGAACAACTGCTTTGACTACAATTGTTTACTACTTGTTAGTGAAAATAGTGTTGAATCAGTCATGTTTTTATATCTAAATATACACATATCAGATAAATATGGAGGGATACATCTGAGAAGGTATATACAACACTGATGTTTACACATAACAAGGATATATATATATATATATATATATATATATATATATATATATATATATACATATGTAGATATATGTATACATGCATACACACACACACACACACACACACACACACACACACATATATATATATATATATATATATATATATATATATATATATATATATATATATATATACATACATATAACATATGCCCATAGCACCATACTTTACAACATCTTACTGCAAGGTAACCTAATGTAAGTATTGCAGTTATAAATGTAAAATCTTGCTAAAGTAGCAGCGGTTGTGTCAGACATGTTGTGTAGGAAGGCTCTTCTGAAACTGACACGTACGTCATCAGTTACTGACAGACATCATAAAATCATCATAGTGATGTACCACACAAATCACAGTAATGATCCTGTGGAATACAGCAGAAATATGACCAATAAACATGGACAGTCTGAGACAATCTGGTCAGTCCAGAGATATACACAGAACTCCTTAGTGCAAGATGTGTGGACCAAGCCTGACAAAGGGAATGCTTATAGCCCTGAAAATGGGGATATATCACATATATTGGAGTAAATAAGCTCACACAGTTGATGCATTTACATCTTCCTGTCTGTTCTAACACATATTAACTGGAGGAGCAGAGTTCCCAAGCCCACATACTTTGCACTAGTTAGTGACATACATCTTCACAGCATCCTACTGCTTTTTCAGCAATACACAACGCATATGCTAGCCAGGCAACAGTACATCTGACAAATATCTGGACATAACGTCACCCTAGGTATATACACTGAGCTGCTATGCATGTCACCAAGCACTGTGTAAACTACAGGCAGACTGCCACAACACTAAACCAACTTTCCTATGGGGGAATACACATGTAATTGCAACTATAGCAGGCACTACAGGCATGTAACAACATGGAGTAACAGATACCAGTGTGAAAGTGCATACCCACAACCAATCTCAACACAGTCACAGCCACATTATGATAAGCCTAATTAATAATACTGTATATGGACTGTGTGAACAAAACCATCCTCATATTGTCCACTCACACACTAACCCTACATATACTGGCCCAATTCACAGTGCAGTCTGATGCCTGCCTGTGGTATGGGACATTTCTCAGTCTGGCCCTACAAACATATATGCTGCTAGGGTACCAGAACCTTGAGCAGCATGCAACATCAGATAGAACAGCACGTTAAAGATCAGATTTTACACGATCTAAGAGATATCAGAAATGCTGATCCCAATAAAGCACTTGCTACATATATTGTTCACAATCCCACACACAAATTTAAGTTCAAAGCAGTGGAATGTGTTCAACAAACATTAAGAGAGGGGGCTGTAAAGTATAGGATGGAGATTCAAGAGATAAACTGGATTGTCAACATGAGAGTGCACTGCCCTCTGGGACTGAATAATGTAGTTCCACTGAAACACATTCTTAAAGCCAGAAGGCTGATGATTGGTTCAAATCAAGAGGCTTAACATCTAGGACAGTTGTGATTGGGGACACTCCATTTGCTGGAGAAAAGGAGGTGGCCTATACTTCAGCTTGTAATTGGTTATTCTGAATTTTAAGAAGATTTTGAGAGCAGGAAATGAAATACGATCTGGTAAAGGCTAATATAGCTAAAAGTGCTTATAAGACTTGAATACTTCTACTCCTGCATGTTTTATTACTAATTTTAAAGAGCTCAAAGAGTTTTAACATGTTTATTAAAAATCTTTGTTTTTAAATTATTGAGCCGTGGTGGTCTGTTGAAGGATTTGCTTACTGTGATAAACCTGTGGCTGATGGTGGGGTGAGCTGATTGCATGTGTGATATGGAAGCTACTTGCAGCTGACTCACAGATATACATGGGACATTCCCCTTATGCTGCCTTGTGTAGGGACATAGGCAGTCTCTCATTACTTCATAACTGTGCCTTTTGTGGTCTGCCAGTGACTGGCCAGACTACAGCAGTATTCCATATTACACATAAACTAATGTGCTGCTAACCTGTATGTACAATTCCAAAGTTGTGTGCAGTTGACAGTTACATTTTATTTACTCTGTCTAGGGTACTTCCACCTGTGTACTGTGTGTATGTCCGGGCCCACATTCATGGCATGTCCATCTTTCAGATGGTGACATATATTGACATCTGGACAGTGAGTATGGATGACTACTGACAGGTATTGCTAAGAAGCATTGTGGTTGGCACTGCAGTTGTCAGAACATAGCCCTGTCATCCACAGTTCTGCCCATAGGCCACCAAGACACAACCCTCCATGCCTATATGCTGACCACTTCCAGACAATATTGAACGCACAACAACCTAACTCATGGACCCCTGCATATTGTAAACATACAACAATATATCCTGTAGATTGGGCCAGCTTGGGTAATCTGTGCTTCAAAGTTATTACACATCACACTTACATGTTACTGCATTTCTACATAGGATTTTCGGTGGGGGCATGCCTGACAACTTTAAACATTTGCTATGACTGTACTGGCATTTCCGGTACTCTGTTGGCTTTCATTTCATTTTGTGTTCTGACCTATCATGCAGACTGGAGGCATATCAGTAGAGTACAGATCTTAGGTTTTATTGGCCTACATTTCAGTTTCAGACCTCGTACCATTCAGAACTAACATACAACTGCCAGACCTGTTGTAGTCTGTCTCTGTAGGTCTGGAGGGGGGCTGTTAACCATTGCCATCAATTGGAGGCCTTAGCCCAGCCTTTCTTTGCATCATTTACACCTATCCTGTTGGCTGAGGCTGGAGGTGGGTATGTGTGGCTCCCTGACATGCTTGTGTGTGTCCTATGGACACACATTTGCACCACCACATGTACTGCAGTGGGATTTGTCACCTTGTCTAATACTGCCTAGTATGTTGACACCAGTATTTGTTATGGATTTCATGCTGCCCATATAGGTGTCCACTATTTGCTGCTATCCCATTCAGCCACCCAATTCCCTTGCATGCTATTGTCCATACCATAGATACAACTATCAGAACATACTACTCCGTTCAGCAATTAATAGGAAGAGTGACTTACCTTGTGGCAGTGCCAGTATTGAGGATGGTGCTAGATGGCTGACTATGTCAGATGCACATAGTACATACCCTATACATGGTAAAGCACAAGTAGTGCCATGTTTGGCATCCCTTTTACTGCATGTGCAAGTCAGAGAGAGGTGTTATTCCCTGGGTCCCTACCATGTCAGTGTATGTGCTATGCATTGCATCTTTGCCAAGGCCTGGGCATACTGGGCATGTCTCCTTATGCTTACATGGGCAGGCTCAGATTGTTCCTCCTCCGAGTCCCTCTGTGCCTGTGATGGCCTTGGCAATGGTGGGGGGCTGTGTGGCCTTGCCCTGTGCTGTTCCTGCTGCAGCTGCTTCCACAGGATCATATTATGTAGCAAGGCACAAACATTTGTATACATGCAGCTGGAGAGTACTGCAAGGCTCCACCAGATATGTCCAAGCAGCAGAACCATGACTTGAGCATCCCAAACACATGCTCTATTATGGTTCTGGTTTGTGTGTGTGCCTCATTATGGAGTTCTTGTTCAGGTGTGTGTATATTTCTGATAGGTGTCATCAGCCACGGCTCCACTGCGTAGTCAGCATCCCCCAATAGGTGATCATATGGGATGTCCCCACTGGCAAATGACTGGTACAGCTGTGTAATATGCCAGATGTGGGAGTCATGATGGCTTCCAGAGCTACCAGCACACACATTCAAGATAGTGCCCTGGCATCACACACAACCTGGCAGTTGATGGAGGGGAAGCCCTAGCAGTTTATGTAGACCCTACCCCGCTCGCCAGGTGGTGCTTTAATGTGTATGTGCATGCATTCTATAGCACCCACTACCTTAGGATATTCTGCTGTTTGGTGGAAGAGATGCATATTGCTGGTGAACACTTCATGGGTGTTGAGGAAATATATGTGCTCACTGGCATGTGCTGACATGGCATCCAGGAACTGTTTGAATACCCTAGATGCTGATGCCTGTGAGATCCCCATGATATCTTCAGTTGCCCTTTGAAAGATACCTGTGCCTAGTATTCTTAAGCCTACACATACCTTGGCATCCACTGGGATGGGTTCCCCTCTGTTGGTTCTGTATGTGAGGTGTGGCTGCACATCTCAACAATTTGCTGTAGAATGTCCCTGTCCACCCTACAGAGCTCCACTATCTGCAGCTCATGTAGCCCCATAGTAGCTTACACTGGGTCTCTACATTCTTCTCCTTCTTCTCACTGTGATTTGGTCATCAGCATTCACATCCTCATCTCCCTCAGCCTCTTGCACATTTTGATCGATGAGAGCGACAGCAGTCCCTAACATTTTGTTAGTTTTTGTCAGGTAAAATTTCCCCATCTGTGTACACCAGTGGTGTAGAGTTTGTGGGAAAAAACAGACTGGAAGGTGTTTGTATAGTTTATAGTAGTGTGCTAGGCTGTTTCATGTGTAATTGTCTGATTCTGATATATTTCACCTGCCAGCTATGCTAGTCTCATTGATTGCCTTCCTACTGCTGCTTTCCCTTCCCTTTGCCTTCCTGTTTAAGCCCCGAGGCATGGCGCATATACCCAGTGCTCAGATGTGAACAGAACTACTACTTCCATTTTATTTTTTTTTTTACACCCAGTGAACAGTGCGCACACCTGTTTTAGCAATGTAAACACTGCTAGGCAGCCTCAAACACACCCCTTCCCTTAGCTGTGCTTAGCTAAGGGCAAACACGGGCCACAGAGCTCCAATAAGCTTACAGCATGCATGACACTCCCCTTTATGAGGTCATCTACCTGTTATACGTATATAATGGTGTTGCTGCACCTACACAGTTGGGTGCAAGTTAACACTGAGAGGAACACAAATACCACGAAAATAAAAAAGACAAAAAATACCACTAGTGACAACAGCCACAATCATAGACCAACGCTGGTAGAAAATGTATTTATTACACTTAGCTCTTCGGCTCCCAGGCCTTCACAGAGTAAAAAACATTACTAAAACACAGGTTTAAATACAAAAAAAAAAACATAATAATCCATCCCACTGCTAATAAGTTAATCAAGTAAATAATTAAATAATTAAATTACATATTTCCAGTTGCATTCTTTGTTTAACCCTATGGGTTCCAAGGTATTAAACTTAAGAATATACATAGTTTCTTTCCTAAGAAATTTATCCTTTAAACTTACATTTTCACCCATCAATATTTCCACCTTTTCCAAGATACAACCTAAAATTCCTTCAGGGTTAGAGGGTTTATTTTAACACTGAGAGGAAATCTGTGATTCAGTATCAATCCCCTCAGTTGCATAAAACAGAATTCTAATTCATAGTTACTCCACTCACACTGAGCCTTCCCCCTTAGCAACCACTATTTCCTAGTATTGTTCTTTTATGCATGCCTTTGACTATTATGGCAAAAAGTTGATTTGGGTTTAAAAGCTTATTTCCAACTTTTTTCTTATTTTCGGGTCGATAGCATTTGCGCACTGCTGCCCTACACTTAAACAGCCGAAATCAGCCAAAAAAAAAAGTTATTTTTTATAATTTTGCAACTATTTCTCATGCCAATGGCCATATATTTGGCCATTGACATGCCTACTACATTGAATACATGCTTTCTTTCAAGCTGTCATGCCTCCGTTTTGTAATTTGCAGAAATGTATTCGGTTAGTAACCCAATACATTCCTGCAGGTTACACTATTCCTGCACAGATGCCTGCCTGCTTCCTGAATTACTAATTCACCTCATTTGCATGGTTTTCATCAGCAAATTAGGTAATTAGCATATAGCAGTGGTGTCCGTGCAGGAATAGTTTACAAGCGCTCGTGCACATTCTAGGAGCTCATTCCTGGATCGTTCACTGGCCATATTGTGCAGCAGCTCTTGCATTATTCCTGAACTCCATGCAGAGCTTGTTGAATCTGGGGGCAAATTTTTTGAGATTTAAAACATAGAACAGTTCTCAAATTGTCCCATACATAATCCCCTGGATTCTCAAAAGCTTACACAGAGTACAAAATGAGTGCAGGAGCTCACACAGGCAATATGTCTGCCATGCGATCCAGGAACAGCTGGCAAGGGCATGCACGAGAGCTCCAGCACTAATCCTGCATGGACTAAGCCCTGGTATGCAAATTACCTAATTTGCAGGAGAAATTCATACAAATGAGGGGATTTTCCAATCCAGGAAGCTTACAATAGTCTGTGCAAGACTAGTGCAATCTGCAGAAATATACTCGGTTAGTAACCGAGTACATTTCTGCAAACTACAAAACGGAGCTATGACAGCTCCAAATAAAGACTGCATATTATTTAGGAAGCATGCCAATGGTGATATAGAAGGCCATTGGTATTGCAAACTGTTTAAAAAAAAAAAAAAACTTTTATTTTTTTTCTCCGATCTCAGCCATTTAAGCATAGGGCAGCGGCACGCAACTGGGATTATAAGGAATATAAAAAATAAACTTATAATGAGCATTCTAACTAAAATCAGTATTCTGCCATGCAAGTCAATGGCAGGCATAAGACAATCTGGCCAGTGAGTAATGGTTGCTAAGGGGGGAGGCTCAGTGTGGGACATGCAACTATGCATTAGCAGGCAATCCTATGCAAATGAGGGGAAGGATAGTGAATCCAAGATTTCCCCAGGGTGAGAGGCAGGTCCCAAGAGTGTAAGTGTATAAATAGCTGGGTGCAAGACTAGGATATAGGTGACATCATGGGGGTGTCAGGCATACTGTAAGTGGATTGGAGCCCAGTGGCTCAGGACTGCTCCTAGCTTAGCACAGCTAAGCCAGAGCTGTGTCCAAACTGCTTAGCACTCTTTACAAAGTGTAAGCGGGTGTGCGCACCTCGCACCAGGTTTTACAGTAAGAATACAAAAGTTAAACCAGGAAATAGCAGCTCTGTGCACATTTGAGCACTCCATTTGCATGGCGCACACACAGGCTTGAACAGGGAGGCAATGAAAAGGGAAAACAGCATTAGGAAGGTAATCAAGGAGAAGTAGCTTAGCTGACAGGTGAAATGTATCAGAAACAGCCAATTACACAGGCAGCAGTCCAGCCCAGCACACCACTATATACTATACCAACAGCTTTTCCCCTTGTTTTTCCCAAAACCTCTGCACCACTGGTGTATACAGACGGGGAAATTTTACACAATGAAAGCAAGAGAAAAAATGTTAGGGGCTGATTTTGCTATCATAAACCAGCATGTGCAAGAGGCTGAGGGTGATGAGGATGTGAATGCTGCTGAGCAACTCACAGTGAGTAGATGGAGAAGAGTGTACAGACCCAGGGTAACATACCAAAGGCTACATGAGCTGGAAATAGTGGAGCGCTATAGGGTGGACAGGGACCTCCTACAGCAAATTGTTGAGCTGTGCCGGCCACGCCTCACACACAGAACTAACAGAGGGGAACCCATCCCAGTGGATACCAAGGTATGTGTAGGTCTAAAAATACTAGCTACAGGTGCCTTCCAAAGGCCAAATGGGGATATGATGAGGATTTCACAGGCATCAGCATCCAGGGTACTCCACCAATTACTGGATGCCATGTCGACACATGGTGAGCACATATATTTCCCCATCACCCATGAGGCGTTGGCCAGCAATATGTGCCTCTTCCACAAAATAGCAGAATACCCTGAGGTAGTGGGTGCAATAGGCTGCACACACATACGCATTAAAGTACCACCGGGGGGGGGGTAGGGTCTAAATCAACAGCAAGAGCTTCCCCTCCATCAACTGCCAGGTCATGTGCGATGCCCAGGGCATAATAATGAATGTGTGTGCTGGCTGCCCTGGAAGCTACCACGATTTTCATATCTGCCATCTGACACAGCTGTACCAGACATTTGCCAATAGGGACATCCCACATGGTCACCTAGTGGGGGATGCTGGATACGCACTGGAGCCATGGATGATGACACCCATCAGAAATGCACACACACCCAAACAAGAACTCCATAATGAGACACACTTACAAACACAAATCATAATAGAGCATGTGTTTGGGATGCTCAAGTCATGGTTCTGGTGCCTGGACACATCTGGTGGAGCCTTGCATTACTCACCAACTACATGTACCCAAACTGTCCTTGTATGTGCAATGCTACACAATATGATCCTGTGGAAACAGCTGCAGCAGGAACAGCATGGGGCAAGGCCACACAGCCTCCCACCAGTGCCAAGGCCTGCACAGACGCAGAGTGACTCGGAGGAGAAACAACCTGAGCCTACCCCAGTAGGCAGAAGGAGGCATGCCCAGTATGCCTTGGTCTTGGCAAAGAGGCAATGCATAGCACATGCACTGACACAGTAGGGACCCAGGGAATGACACCTCTCTCTGACTTACACATACAGTAAAAGGGATGCCAAACATGACACTACCTGTGCTCAACCATGTATATGGAGTGTACTATGTGCATCTGACATAGGCAGCCCTGCAGCACCACCCTCAATACTGGGACACCCACAAGGTAAGTGACTCACACATGCCAGTTGGGGGGGGGGCACATACCCAACGACAGTCACAGCCAGCAGGATAGGTGTAGACAAACACAAACAAATGCTGTACTATGGCCTCTGAATGAGCCCTATGGGTAACCCCTCCCCCAGGCCTACACAGACAGACTACAGCAAGCCAGGAATTTGGATGTAAGTTGTGAAGGCTAGGAAGTCATAAAGTAATATGTAGGTAGTTAAAGCTAAGATCTGTAGTACACTGGTATGCCTCTAGCCAGGACGATAGATACGACTACAGATTGAAATGGTGTACCCGACATACCAGTACAGTCCTAGCAAATACGTAAAAGTGTCAGGTGTGCCCCACCATCCTACGTACACTTATAGTAACAGTCAGGTGTGCCCCCCACCCCTATATAGAAATGTAGAAACAGTCAGGTGTCCACCTGCTATGCAGAAATGTAGCAACAGTCAATGCCAAATGACTGATATTATACCCTGCAGACACAGCATGCTACCTGTCACTGTACAACACAAAGGATAGCACCGCAGTACAAACTACCTGGACTTGATCCACACATGCAATATAGAAGGCCATACTGGGCATGCTCACACACTTAGAGGAATAAAGGCAACGTCAGTCAACAACATACTGAAAGGTCATACAGGGCATGCTCACACACTTAAACACATGAAGGCCATGTCAGCAAACACCAGAGGGCCAGACATATCTGGCAGTTGCAGTTCTTAGTGCAGACACATCAGTATGCACCACTCCTGCCTTGCATACACAGTGGATAGGAATACAGACATATATGTAAGGGCAACACACTATAATAAGCCAGAGGTAGACAGACATAGACGTGTGGAAGAGGGTGACCTTGACAAGTAGCCATCTGGGACTGTCCCACCCAGCACACAGCCAAAGGGCCCCAACCACATGAGGCGCAGGTGTCACTCACTGCAGATACTAGCCACCAGTATCTGTCAGTATGACAGCTTGTTGCACGTGCCAGCTGTGCAACATGACTGTACAAGGAAGTAGTCACCTAGTAGCTGTATACACGTACCTGTGGCATATGACCCCATGTGTGCCCGCATGTGGCATGTCAACCCCTACATGAACTGGTTATGGCCCATGCACACACCACCTTCCCCATAGCAGTATCATGATAAGCCTGTTGAGGTCATCCAATGTGAAATACACCTTTGGGAGAGCTGTAGCTCAGTAATCCACATGGCGTGTCCCATAACTGCATACTGCTGTATTGATAAACTAGTTAGGTAGTATGAAACCACAAGACACAGCGAAATGCCACTTGTAAAACCACAGTAAAAATACGAACTTTGCTTTAAACAAGGTCACGGTTCCACAATAATTTATTGGAAAAGCTCACCCAGAATCTGCCACAACTTGCTGTGAGGGAAAGAGTGTTCTGAGGGTCTACTATCTGTAGATGAAAGTGCTTAACCAGTTCTTACTATTACTGTGGAATAAAGGCTTTTTTATCTTAGCTGACAGTTTCATGATATTTGTGGAACCGTGATCTTGTTTACAGGGTAGTTAGGTAGTAGTTCTAACTCCAGAATTGGCAACTGTGTGAGTGCATGTTTGTGTGCGTGTCTCTCTGACTGGGTACAGAGAAATGCTTTCTAGGCCACTCACACCCCGTAGAATTCATATACTCAACTTTGGAAAGCCTGCTGATGTCACTCACCTAGAAATACACCACTGTAGATATAATAGCCCGGTAGTATCCGTAGTGTGTCCTGCAACTGCATACTGTGGTAGTGTGATAAAGTAATTAGGTAGGTGTTTTAACCCCAGACCTGACAACCATGTGTGTCTGACTGAGTAGAGAGCAATGCTTTTTAGGCAACTCACACCCCGTACAATTCATATAATCAACCTTGACAAGGCTGCTGATGTCACTCACCTAGAAATACACCTCTGGGGAAATCATAGCCCAGTAATTTCTATAGTGCATCATGTAACTGTGTACTGCTGTAGTATAATAAAGCAGTTAAATAGGTGTTCTAATCCCAGATCAGGCAACTGTGTGTGAATCTTTGTGTGTCTGACTGAGTAGAGAGCAATGCTTTTCAGGTCACTCACACTCTGTAGAATTCATATACTCAACTTTCGTAAGGCTGCTGATGTCACTCACCTAGAAATACACTTCTGGGAAAGTCATAGCCCAGTAATCTCTGTAGCGCATCCTGTAACTGTGTACTGTTGTAGTGTGCTTTAGAACTGTGGTAGGGTTCCAACACCACCCATGGCAGTTCTTGATCTTTTGCATGTGTTTCAATGTCTGTGTATGGAGCAAGGCATCATAAGCTATTCACTCACAGTACATTTCAAATGTCCTACTTTGCCAATCCTGCTGATGTCTTTCATTGTGAAATACAACTTTGGGGAGAAAGTTCTTCAGTAATCCCTGTGGTGTGACCTATAACTGCTCCATGCTGTAGTGTGATATAGGCCTTTGTCAGGCATTCTCTACCCACACATGACAGTTGTGGATGTTTTGTGTGTCTCACTGTTTGGGCAGGGAACAATGCATTTTAGGCTAGTCACTCGCAGTACAGTTGAAATGCCCTACTTTGGTAATCCTGCTGATGTCAGTCACTGTGAAATACACCTTTGGGGAAGACATACTCCAGTAATGTCCATGGCATGTACTGTACCTGCATAGTGCTGTAGTGTAATAAACTAGTTAGGTAGGGGCTCTACTCCTAGACATGACAGGTGTGTGTGTGTGTGTGTGTGTGTGTGTGTGTGTGTGTGTGTGTGTGTGTGTGTGTGTGCAACTCATATCTTGTGTAGAGGTGAGTATGTGACACCTGTGGGCAATGTGGAGGGGGTTCTGCTTACTACTTTTATGGTGGCCCTACTATATATCACAATGTCAAGCATAAAGGGATAACATATGTAAATTAGCTGGGAGGCTGGGGTGCAAAGCCATACCCATACATGTGACATCAAGGCCAGCCAATCCAAATTAGCAACCCCGCTATTACCAAGAGCATACAATCAACCCATGTGTCATACGCACACACATGCCTAGGCAACAGCCAATATGTGGGCAGTACACTGCATATTGGCCAATGATAGTAACTATGCAGTGATAGCGGTGGGCTACAGAAGGCATGTCACCCTGCCATCCATCCAGTATGCACATACATGCAGACAGTGCACCTCCACCATGTTCCCCAATGGACACCTGCACCACCTGTGGTGCCTTCACATGTGACTCACAACAGACATACCATGTCTGACAATATGCCCTGTATGAGCAGATGACACTGACATCAGAGAATGGTTTTGGCATGCTATCAATGCAGGTGAAGGATAAACCCGCTGCCCATTAGCAGTTCCTGCCACAGGTGGGCAAGACTTGCAAATCTGATGATAATCTGTGTTCAGGACATGGGCCAGACACCCCTGGTAAAATTCCTCATGTCACTGTACATGCATGTTAGAGGTGTGCACATCCCAGACACCATCCAGGTCATGGACTAAGGAACACATACATGGCATGTGGTGTACAGCATTGGCCACACACAATAGTCACCCAGGTGACTGGATGGGGATGCAATACCCACCTGTGTGGGCAAATGCAGTAACTACAGGCCTGAGCCACAATGCAGAGCATTGTCATGTGGCCTAATGTCAAGATGTACCCATTGCCTACCCTTGTACAGCCTGCTGGCACAGTTGACCACCACACACCCATGTAGACATGCACCCATGCATGTCAGAACTAGAATCCTGTGTGTTCATGTGTGTGTCTTGTATGGTGCATATGTTCATATCCACACTCACTATAACCCCCTCAGGGCATACTGAAGCATGGTGTCTGATGTCTGACATCTCCTCATACTCTTTGCCCATACAGCCTCCATATGACCTGTGTGTTGCATGTGATACCTGCACATTGATGTGTTGTGGCAATCCCACTAGTGATGAGTTGCATTCCTGGCCATGCCAAATGTGTCAATGTGTGTGTGTCCCTGTATGAGTGTGCCTATGTTGACGCTAGCACCTGTTCATGCATACAGGTATGTGTATGACACCTACTGTAGATCTACCATATCCCTGTTGCAGATGTCACTCACCCTCACATATATGTTCTGAGTACTCCACATCAGGTAACCCATGTGGTGCATCCAATAAATGCATCGAACTGTGATAGCACTACATAGTTGTTAAGGGTTTGATATCCTCTTCTGGTAGGTGTGTGACACAAACATGCTTCAGTTTTACTCTCCCACCCCTCCCTGACATGTATATGCCTCTCACTGCCTCCCCCACTCCCTCTCTGGTGGATGTGGAGACCCACACCTGGCTTGCTTAGGAAGCAGCATGTGTATTTTACATAATGCTCATGTTCAGCTGATGGCCTCTGCAGAAATTACAGCCATCCCCTAGCTGATTGCATGTGGAACAACTGTGGTAACAATCACATAGCCAACTGCATGGAAACACACTCCAATACCTAGAAACATCTTGGTGGTGTTGGCCTTTTGCAGCAGGAACTAGATCTGATGGTTGGCAAACAGCATCTCAGATGGATTGGGGATTTACCTCTAACAACATACACTGTGGAAAGAGGGCAACAAATAGGAGGGGGATGTGTCTGACCTGACTACAGACTGTATGTGATGCTATGCTGCATTTGGAGTAATGTTGGTTTAAAAGTGTTTGTCTGGATATGCCTGCCGTACATGTCACAATACCTCCCATGTCAGTTCCATGTATATGAGGAATCCCCATCTGCAGGGTCATCTGCAGACTGGCCAGTGTTGTGCCTGTGGTTTCATGTGTTAGCCACAGTGCATCAATCTGTGAAATGCAGAAGGTAGTGTGAGGATTGCAGTTTGTAGATGGTGAAGGCTGTGACAGTTACTGACTTCATATCCCTCATAGGACATATGTTGCAACAGACCCCATTAAAATGGAAAATATATGAGGTTATCACAACAACATGTCTATACTGGTCCTGCATATGTGCTGTCAGCCACACCTCTGTCAACCTTTGTACATATGGTGTGCATGAAGTGGTGCATATGTGCTATACACCATAAATACTGTCATCAAATCTGATAACAAGCCAGTGATATATCAGATTGCTACACATGTCATGTACAGCAGGGGTTAAATGTCATGACATAAGCTGGACATTCTGTGGATGTTTGTACAGTACTGAGGCATGTGTAGTAATGGTGAATGTCGGCAGTGTGTGTATTGTTAATATGTACATCAGCCTGTGTACAGACTGTGGTAGATGTCATTGTTTTATCTCTTCTATCAGATGTTACATGCTGCTCCACTGTATGGTACTGTTTTGCTGTATATGTTTGTAGGGCCATACACACACATGTCCCATACCACAGAAAGCCATCAGACCAAACTGTGTAGCAGCCCAGTATATGTAGGGTCATTCTGTGAGTGGCACATATGAGGATGGTGTAGAACAGATAATCCATATACTGTAATATTATGCTAGATTACCATATGTGGCTGTAGCTGTGTTCACATTGGTTGTGGTTATGCACTGTCACACAGGTGTATCTTACCCTGTGCTGTGACATGGCTGTTGAACCTGCTATATATGCAGGTACATGTGCATTCCCCCATACAAGATGTAGGCCAGTGTTGAGCCAGTCTGCCTGTAGCCTGTATACAGTGCATTGTTACATGCCTAGCAGCTTAGTGTACTTAACCAGTGGGATGTTATGTGCAGATACTTGCCAGATGTACTGCTGCTGGGCCTCCCTTAAATGTCATGTATGTCAGACAGAGCAGTGGGATGATGTACAGATGTATGTCAATATCTAGATGATAGTATGTGTCCATGGCACCCCTGTACCATCAGTCATTATGTGCCATGCCAGACAGGAGTGTGTGACTCCAACACCTATGGTGCCAAATGTATACCAGTCATTATGTGTTATACCCATCTACATGGCTGTATACATCCATATTGTCAGGCCTGGTACACATGTGGTGCACTAAGGGATTATGTGTATACCTTTGGACTGTACAGGGTGTGTCCAAAGTTCCTCATATAGTGGCCAGTATCTCTGCTGCACTCCATAGGGGCATTACATGCTAGCGGTGGTATTTTACAATGATTTACTTAGGATGTCTGTCAGTAGCCAATGGTACACATGTTATAAGCAGATGTCAGCATCCACACACACCATGTCTGTGAAGACAATCCCAATGACAGTAGCAACAGTCTAGTAATATACCTGCTATACATACCTGTCATCCCCTTGCACTACGACTTTGGGACTGTAGTGGCTGGGGTATGGCTACACTCCATGTCCAGGACATATGGTGGAAATATATCTACATATACTTTTCCAGATAGCCATAGATATATTTATATATATATATATATATATATATATATATATATATATATATATATATATATATATATATAATTAAACATGTGTACTACATTCAATTACCACTGTCATGGCAACTACCCACTATAAATCCCTACAGCATGTGGGCGTGGTCTCTTTACATTTCCTGTGTGATGGACATCCTTCCTGTGTGTGGGCATCAGTGATACAGACAGCAGGTAGCAATACCTCTTACAGGAGAACCTGCACACTCAGAGTTGCCACATATTTGTAGGAGGATCAGGAACTACAGACAGACTGTGTGGAGAGTTGTGTCATTGTTTTGCATAGTACTGGTGTTACAGTGTGTGTGTGTGTGTGTGTGTGTGTGTGTGTGTGTGTGTGTGTGTGTGTGTGTGTGTGTGTGTGTGTGTACATACTAGTGTACCTTGGAAAGCAGTCTGTCTGCATAGCTCACTACTGTTGGCCTTACCTCTTGCTGGACAGAGGTATGCCTATCACTTGTTGCCCGTCCACCACACACGTCCTGTGTCAGATATCACACTGGCAGTGTGTGTATTGCATGCTATCAGTAGATGGCTACATCCATGTTTATTTCTAACCTCAAGTCCCTGACTAAGGGTATGTTGCAGACTATCCTGTAACACCAGCACCTTGCTTAGTGTATGGCAACAGTGTTCCACATATGTGCCTGTGTTCCAGCCTCTGTCCTTCATCTACATATCAAGCTTTGCACATATGTCATGCTGTTGGGGGTTGTTCTGTAGTGGGCTGAGTATATCATATTGCCATTGCTGTCATTAGTCCACTGCTGTTGTATCCCCCACACATATAGTGGGGCTGGGGCCATATATGTGTGGGCATCACCTACAAAACACATGTGCGCTCTTATGCACTGCAGAGGCCAGTGTATGTAACAGTGATATATGGGCCTGTATTATTGAGTCTAGGTGGGGAGCACTATAAATGACCAAGGCTGTTATAAAATGTGGGGGTATCAGGAGTGAGCTGCCGCAAGGTATCTGGATGTAAAGTGCCATATAGTCTACCTATATTGACATTACTTACATGACTTGGGGTACTACAGGCCTACTGCCTCCTACCATACAGACCTTTCTGTGCGTTATGCCTTGTTTTGTACAGGATACAGCCCATTTGATCACAAACCGTCTTTACCTCCTACGGAGTTTGTACAGAGTGTAGATAGAGGCTGCTGAACTACACACCTGCAGTACATACTGATGATTGTGTGGTACCCAGTGGCCCAGTCTGTCTGCAGTATTGTACGTTCTGAAGGGCTTGGCCTGGACAGCAACAGTTGTGAACCTTTCCAGACTACTGTATTAGTGTAACTGTTTCACAGTTGCAGTACACCGTTTATATGGTCGTCAGTATCTGAACAGCTATATGACATGGCACATAGAACTGTTATAGTACACAATTAAAGGATTCCCATTTCTGCAAACCCATGTGTGGTGTCTTTCCTATGACCTTTCTATGGGTATATGTTACAGGCAACGACTGACATTAGTGTGTTTCGCCCATACAGTGTCCAGTTGTTCAGGTGTTAACTGTAGGCATAGTGACTGTTCCTTATTGTGTGCACCTCCTACATATGTATCTTACTGTGCATATATCTGCATTTGTATGTGTAGTCACATGTATATATATACATATATATACATATATATATATATATATATATATATATATATATATATATATATATATATATATATATATATATGTATATATGTACATCTGTAGCTGCATATCTGTGTCCGTGTATCTGTATCCTGGGGATGTTGATGGCTTCCACATATTATATGTCCTATGGGAGGCAGACTGTACTTGGTAGTGTATTGCAGGCTACATGTGTTTGGCTGTGGGGTGATGCCTATTCGCACAAGACGTATAGTGTGTTGGGCTTCTCAACCCCATTAACGATGCATGTAGACATAGGTGTATTTGTTAATCTGCAATTGCTATCTACAGATGTATGGCCATATATACCTATATAGATATACTTATCTGCTAACAGATATATAACTATATGTGCATAGATAGTGATATATATGTATATAGAGTTAATAAAACAACATATATATTTATATATATGTATATATATATATATATATATATATATATATATATATATATATATACATATATGGATATGTTGTATCTGCTAAGGATGCAATATACAGACATCTAGATGTTGGTATACATTCTCTGTACTGTTGCATGACAGGACTGGCTGTTATGTTTCTGAAACATTGAATATTGTGTATCTGTCATGGCTTAGTGGTACATCACTTTGTGTGGGGTCCTTGTTTTGAGCCTTGCAGATACAGAGTGATTAAGGCACTTTAAAGCAGTTGCAAGCAGAGCTAAGCACTGCCTACACAGGTTATAGCAATTTATAATCTGAGTGTATGAAAACGTAACCGGAGGTTAGCAGTGCTTACCATCATGAAAACACACGCAAACCTGCTTACAGCTGCTTTATCCT
This sequence comes from Protopterus annectens, assembly GCF_019279795.1. Lineage (NCBI taxonomy): Eukaryota > Metazoa > Chordata > Ceratodontiformes > Protopteridae > Protopterus > Protopterus annectens. Next base: position 997,349,899 of record NC_056745.1, on the reverse strand, counting down.
TCTTTAATCACTCTGTATCCAATGGGCTATTGTCAAAGGAAAAATAAACTTCAAAAAATGATCAATAAACGGCAGGTTCAGGTTAAGGCACTTTAATCTTGCAGCAAGAAGACAAAAACGTGCTAATACAGAGTTTGTCTAACTAAAATCAGGAAGTAAGTCCATCTTTATACACTTTCTAACAAGACATTGCCTACCAAGCTGACATAACAGATCACAAGTTTTAACATCATCATTACATAGCAGCTGTTTGACCAGGATTTTCTGCTTGCACTATCAATTTTATGAAAAACTTCCTAAGAAAAACAACGTGGCCTTGGTGACCACCGGTTAGATACAACTTCCCACTATGTTATGTTACCATTCAAGGTACTATAGCTAATTCGAGCACAAAGCAAGTACAGATTCTTCAAGCAGTCTTTTGTTTCATGTATCTCTTCTTTTCCGCAGATGTGCATGTTCTCATAACACGAACAGAGCTGATTGTTCATATTCAGTCATGCTATAGAAAACAGTATTGTTCTATTCATGCATTTTCCTGACCTAGCAGATAATCACCTGCTTCTCAGTACATTTCCAAAAGGTATAAGCATGAATTTTGCTGTGCTAGCAAATACTAGGTCAGGTTGCATCTTGCAGTTTCAGAAAGCATACTGTGGTTTGAAAAATCATCTTATACTTTTATACAGAATTAAGCTGTACATAAAATGGAATGAAATGTGTTAACTCTTTTAGCTTCTAATAAGCACTAAACATACATATTAATACATATTTCTCTAACAGCTATGTTCTGCCTAGCAACAAAATAAACAGCACACCGGTGTTACCCAGATAAAATTACCAACCTTTTATTACAGATACAAAACTTCACTGACTAAGTGCTTTCACCCTAGTAGGGCATCTTCAGAGTCAGTGTATACATTTAGTGATAATCATTATATACTTTTGGTGGTCATCAATATAATCAAGGTTAATTGAACACAATAGGTCACATCATCTAACAGCCTTTTTATTATAATTAACCCTGTAGTTTCCCATTGAGCTATTTATTGTGTAAACTTCAGAAATCAGTTCTTACTAAATAAGTACAATACTATACAGTGATAAAAATACAGATCAAAATATTTCCTGTACAAGCTTAAATGTATTAAAAAATGTTGAAATAAACTGTGTGATGTTAAACAATAAAATCAAGTATAGAAACATAAACAGTGATAAGTAAACATGTCATATATCAAATTAAATATGTATTAGTTAAAAAAATGGTGTATATGTAAATAATTAAATAAGTAAATATTGGCTCATTGTTCAAAAGTTGTTCAAAGTATACAAGGGAAGTTTAAATACAAGCTGCCTTGCATTTTAATATGCAAGCTTGGGATAGAGCATCATTGATGCCAGGAGCATTGTTGGCAACTAGTCGAATCTGCCAAAGGTATTCCCTAACCTCCAGAATAGTTTTGTAATCTCCCCCAAACTCTTTAATCCAAAGCCTATCTATAACAAAAAATATATGTTTTTAAAATTAGCACAGCTGTTCATATGGTTATATAATGAATTAGTAGATTTCTTATTTTTGATGTCCCTGTAATGTTCTAAAATTCTATATCTCAACTTTCTAGTAGTCATACCTATGTAAAATGCTGGACAGGAAAGACAGCTGGCTACATAAATTACCAAATTGGTGTTACAGTTGCAATAACCCGGGCTCTTCAATGTCCACTTAAAATTCCCCACAGAGACATAGGGGCTATAATTAATATATTTACATGCTTTGCAATTGCCACACTTAGCCATCTTGGCAGGTCTTTGACCAAAAGTTGTCGGTGTTCTCTCTAAGCACTCCTTAATGTTTAACCCCCTACTGTTGATAAAAAGGGGGGTTTTACCCAGTGTGTCATAAAGGTCTATAGGGATTATGTCTTCCCAAGTCTTCTGAATAATGTTTTTAACCTCCATGGCTAGAGAATTGTGCTGTAAAACCATTCCAGCTGGAATATTTTTGTTGTCTTGTTTAGTGGTTCTTGCTTTATTATTGTCAACCACCCTTTGTGTGTCATTCAAGATGGGGATAAAAACAGTAGCCCTTCTTCTGGTAACATCTTTTTGAAGTAAGGCTAACATGTCCAAAGGGTATCCCCTTTGGACAAACAGGTCCCTCAAAACCCCCATTTCACTGTTCAATTTACTGTCCTCACTAACAATACGTGACAACCTAATCATCTGTCCCTTGGCCACGTTCTTCTTAATGTAATAGGGATGACAACTATCAAAATGTAGAAAAGAATTACTATAGGTTTTCTTCCTATAGATGTTGGATTCTATTACACCAGTAATCTATCATCTTGTCATCGACATTGTGTGTAAATCTCAAAAATGAGGTGGTGTTGTTTAAATAATTAAAACATTCCTCTACTTCATCCCGAGTACCTTTCCATAAGAACATAATATCATCCAAGAATCTCAAATAGATGATTAGCCTAGATTTATATTTGGATTCCAGCACAAATTGTTCCTCACATTTGGCTAAAACCAGGTTGGCATATACAGGCGCACACTTGGAGCCCATAGCTACCCCAGTGGATTGCCTATAGAATTCATTTTCAAACCCTATATAATTGTTCTCCAGTACAATACGCATCATATCGACCAACAAGCCTCTCTTCACCTGGTGTATGTCACTGTGTTTAACCAAACTCCTTTCAAACCACTCCAACCCAAATTCATGGGGGATTACTGAAAATAAATTGATGATGTCCACAGTTACAAATAGAAAATATCCTAGCAGTACATCAGATAGTGCCCTGATGCAGTCTAAGCAATGCCACAAATCCTTTAATACATGTGGCAAGTTGTCCAAAACCTTCTTGGTTGTGATGTCTATAAATGATGCTAATGGTTCTGTTTTTGAACCCCTGGCTGCATCAATTGGTCTAAATGAGGGGTTGACAGTATTTTTGTGAATTTTAGGTATCCCAAATAACTTGGGTATAACTGGATGTTCCACTTGTAGATATTTGTATTCGTCCATATCAATCATTCCTTCACAAAGCATCTCATAGAGTTGCCAATCAATCTTAGCGTATGCCTTGTGGACATCAAATTTGGACACTAACTCATTGTGTTGGAATCACAAATAATACTCTGCATGTAACAAGAGTAGTCAACGTTAGTTATTATGACTACCCCCCTCCCCTTTGTCTGGTTTCATAACCCTGTAATCAGTACTGGATGAAAGCTCATTTAAACAAAATGCTTCAGCTGATGTTAAGTTTTTGTTGTCAACAATAAACTGTTTGTCAATCAGTCTCCTGATCTGAGTGGTACATAAACGTTCGAAAGCCAAGATCACAGGGTTATATGGAGGAATAAAAACACTACTTCTCTTGAGTGTAAATATTTGCGTCTCCCTATCAACTTGTATTTTGTTGCTAAAAAACAACTTTAAATTTAATTTCTTAGTATACAACTTCAGATTAATGAGCAGTTTACCAATGTCATATTTAAAGTTCGGGACAAAGGAAAAACCTTTTCTCAATAAACTTAAATGACTTTCAGATATCTCTAAGTCAGAGTAGTTGTAAATATGAAAGGAATTATCCCCAATAATAAGGGGACCCCCATTGCTCATCAAATATGGGGTCATGATGGTATCAATGGGGTTGAGGGAACTATAGGGCAGCATATCCGTATTTAAATATATAGAGAAATAGTTCTCCACCTCTTGTGAGTGGTTCATCAATGATGCCAATTCCTGTTGTTGAAGTTGTTCCTCCTCTGTCCCCCTCCCCTCCAGTTGTTGCTTGGGTGAAACCCTTGTCTCTGGGGGTGTCCTCTGGTCTGTCTGTTCCAGTGGATGACCCCGGTTTCTTAACCTGTCCGATCGTCTCAGTGGAGGTTGGTTCTCTAAAAAAACTTCCTCTTCCTCTACATCTGTGTGAAGCCCTTCAATCACCCCTACATCAGATTGAATGGTGTCCCTCCTAATGTCCCTATCCAGTAGATTTTTATTTGTGGTTTTCGGTATAGGGTAAGCTCTTTTTTCTTTATACTCATTCGTATCCCTCAAAATCTTTTTTTGTTTTCTCTCCTTGCTAATCTTGACAAGTTTATCCAGATCAGTTATAATTCTGTCAAATCTATTTGTGTTACTTTCAAAAAGCAAATCATTCATGATGCATTGTTTAAGAATAAGTAATTCACTCTTTAAGCTATTAAGCCTACTTGTATTGTCTTTAATAATAATTCTCATTAAATCCATTCCTGTTCTGTCGAATAATTCCAGCATGTCACTATATGCCTCAGAGTCAGCCTCAATCCCCATGGGTATCTTAAATACTCTCAAGCCCCTTGGTACTTGATATAATTCGATGGATCGTTCCAAAAAAGCATTGTCCATTTGGAGGGATTTGTATTTTTTGGCTAACTTTTCAAATTTGGATAACTGAGAATTGAGTGTCCCAAAACCAATATGCTGTGTCCTGAGTGTCTTACCTAATGTAGGGGGTACTAAAATATTCTCCATGTCAAAAGATGACCTTCTCACTAGGTTACTATTGTCAACCCCCTCATATTGTTATTATTTGAATTGTTATTATCTAATCGAGGGTTGTTGCCCGTTTCCTGTCTTGGGATATTCACATTCAACTGCCTCTCTGCTGAAGTCCCTGGTGGTGTATACATAGTGAAAAGCTTGACCTGCGTGTCTGTTAAACTGTCGTTCTTGTCTTTGCTGTTATTGGCATGCAGTAGTGAAATAATTTGTCTAGAAAGCTCCAAATATTGAACCATAAGTTGCTCCATTTTGACCAATAAATCTATTGACTCCCTTAAATGTCAAGAACATTAAATAGATAACCTAACAATTCAAGTATCACACTTTTTATATAACGTTGTATAATCCTTTCAACTGTCCATGAAACACATAAAAAATGTGTAGATTAAAATTATTTGTACTAGTGTTAATAATATGTGTCAAAAAAAGGTTTAAACAACAACGAATAAATTAATACTGTTCTAAATAGTGTACAGATAACACTATATGTCAAACTAGATATGGATCTAAATTCCACCAAGGTGGATATACATGTAATTCTAATAGCAAATCTGTAACAATATAAATCTCAAAAAAATAATAATAAATGAACTGTGAACTTGTAACAAAATCCCCTCTATTGGTCAAATATTAGTTAGAAAATAAAATAACCACTGTATAGCTCAACAGTTCAAAAAGTAAAGTACAATTCAATGTAAAAAATCAAGACGAAATTCCAAAAAATACAGCCTTGTCACAGTATTCAAATAAAAAGCAACCAGACCATTTTAAGGACTCCACAAATGTAGAAAATGTTGAAAAATGTTTATGTTCTTTTACGGTAATCAAAACAGTATTGAAAAAAGTGCACACGCCTGGGCTTAAGCCCCTATACAAAGAGGTTATCAGAAAATGTACTTTTGCAATGTAAACCACCACAGAGCCCTGGCAGTGCTTCCAATAACACTCCTACTGAAAATGTTGGAAAATGTTAATGTTCCTTTGCGATAGTCAAAACAGTATTGAAAAAGATGCACAAGCCTTGACTTAAGCCCCTATACAAAGAGGCTGTCAGAAAATGTATTTTTACAATGTAAACCACCACAGAAACCTGGTGGTGATTCCAGTAACACTGTTTTACTTATAACCAATTCAGAATCTGAAATTTTAGTTTAAAAACCCTGAACAGAATCACAAAATCGTGTTCGGAACTAGAATACTAGAAAATGAGTTACCTAGGGCAAAGCAATTGTTAGAATTCTCTCACCCACTGTCAATTCGAACTCCAAACTTACACAAGTTCAAGTTTTCCTAGTGAACTGGTAGTCTTTCCTCCAAAATCAAAACGTGTGTAGAGAAAATGACCCAAAACCAGTAAACCAAAAAGCAAGGCAAGAAAATTTTTCTCCTTCGCCGATAACCACCGGGAAAGAAAAATCAGCATTACCCTTGTATTCTCCTATTGAGGGAAGATGTCACTTCCTATATACGCACCAAATGTGGATGAAAAAACAAGTAGTGCATCTTAAAGTGATCTTGTTAAACCGTACAAACAACAATAGTTGAAATCCAGAGTGTCCATTTTGACCTACCCCAAATAGGTCAAATCAACCAACAATTGAGAGTTATTGCGGCCGAAAACAACAGTAGATGTCCTTACTAGCTATTCAGCTCCACTTAAGGACAGATAATCACCTCTGGTCCACATCATTGTATGGTTAGCCATCCAGAATGGAAAAAATGAAAGTGTTTTCAGCCTGTTGTCTCTCACAGTATGGTTAGATCAAATAAAAATGGAATTAAATGACTTCCTTTCCACTGCAAATTCTTGCAGATAAATGAAAAGTCCAAAAACATATTTTTCCAACAACTAAATAGCACTAATAACAACCTGTAATAGTACTGCAAAGGTTATAATCAAGTGATAAATATCTTGGGCCACACCATGTGCCAAAACATGAACTGTGAACTCCAGAAAAGAATGGATAGACTAGTAACAATAAAAAGCACACCGGTGTTACCCAGATAAAATCACCATCCTTTTATTACAGATGCAAAACTTCACTGACAAAGGGCTTAGTCAGTGAAGCTTTGTATCTGTAATAAAAGTTTGGTGATTTGATCTGGGTAACACCGGTGTGCTTTTTGTTGTTACTAGTCTATCCATTCTTTTCTGGAGTTCACAAAATAAACAGCTCCTACAAGGCTCAAAACCAGGACCCTGCACACCATACAGAAAGTGATTTACCACTAAGCCATGGCAGATATGCATAATCATGATGTTTTCACATACATATCATCCAGCCCAGGTATACAACACTACAGGGAATATCAACCATGTAGATGTATTTGTGTATATATATATATATATATATATATATATATATATTCATCTTTAAATGGATATAACATATCTATATATATAGATATAGGTATAGAAATATATATATATATATATATATATATATATATATATATATATATATAAATGCCAATAAATAGATACGCATATATATATATATATATATATATATATATATATATATATATATATATATATATATATGTATACATCCACATGTCCACATATATACAGCACTAAGAATGCATATATGTCAGCATATATATGGCTCACCTTTCAAAGGGAGAAATCCATGTGTCCGAAAGCTGGAAGGCCAAAAGTATGTTCTCAACATTGCATAATCATGCAATACATGCATCGAATGAGCAATGAGCAAATGCCACTATGCATTTGCTCATTGCAGATTAGGCGATTTGGGTACGGATGGCACTATAGTGGGGATGGGGAATATTTGCCTATCCCCACTGTAGTGCAAACTAGGAGTTAGTATATCACAGTAGAGGGGTTGTGAGGGGCCCAGCCCCCCCAGATGGGGGGGTGCAGGGGGGCATGCCCCCCTGCATTACGATATGTATTCGAACTTGCAGTTGGAGAGTCAGTGAAGGTGCCTTTAGAACTGCTGTGTCTTGAACTGTGGTGCAGTACGAAATGACAGGTTTGTCCTTTCGGTTTGCAGAAAGGGCCGTAAAAAGAAATGATTGTCTCCCTGTCAAAGGTGAACACATATATATCAATATAGGTATATATGGACATACATCTGTAGATGGAACTGGGAATGTAACCACAACATATATGTCCACATGCACCATTGATGGGTTTGAGAGACGCAAATAACATACATCTGGCATGGATAGGTATCCCCCCCCCCGCCAAACACATCTGACCTGCAATACAATACCAACCTTAGCAGATCCCATAAGCAGGGCCCTACACAACAAGGGCAATACATGTTAACACTCCATCCCACCTATAGGATGTGAGGCTGGCATTACTAACATATCATGCAGTACAGTGAAGTGACGTGTCATGATTGGGTAACCACCTGGGCAGGTGCAGTATGTAGCTGGGATCCCTCATACGATCCAATAGGCCTACACCTGACAATGGATTCACCAATATTGGCAAGGATGACCACAAATCCACCATGTCAGCTGGGAACTACCACCCAGTAGCCTGATGACCCTGGTCTGCAGGGACATGGTACATACCAACAATGAACCCATGGCCAATGTCACTGGTAATCTTAACACATGGGACCCCCACCAATGTTGGACTTGTCAAAGGCAGAGAATGCAACTTGAACCTGGTATACCTCCATTACACAATCATGACAGGTGTAGATGAGGGTTAGGAGGTGCACAATGCCTATGTAGATCATAGCAGGCTTTTGTACACCATCCCACATGTAGGAATATGTGTAGTTGTTAAGGGATCTACCTCCATTCACAGAATATGTTTCCACCAGGACTGCTTGGCAAATGCCAACATTCCACAGGTGCCATCCCATGGACATACAGCCATTCACAGGTCATAGATGTGTTAATACCCTCTCCACACTGTAGAGGTGTGCAGCACTACTGGGGTTGCTATAACTCACTGGGTGTGGCTGTGGTAGACACATCCATCATTATTGCAGTTACTGTTGCGTCTTTCCCCCCACATAGCTGTCTATAATACTGTACACTGTATGTAATCAGGTTGTTAGTTATTATTTACACCATTCACAGTAGTTGAGCGCCTCACACCCTCCTAGGGGTAGGGCTATGCCACTGGAATTGGCACACACATGTTACTTAGGTGAGGATCTCAGTAGAGTGGGGAGAGGGACATACACCCTGCTGTTAGCATGTTCAATGTCATCCACATTGCAGACTGCATATATAGCAATGTGCAGTTGTGCCTATCATGTCTTGGTGGGATTACATGTGCAACAGATGTGTTACCTGCATGGAGACATACCTCCATGTGTACAGTCTTGTACCTTTACTGCATCCAAACCAAAGGTGCTGTGTGTTGTACCCAGCCATGGCATGTGGAACACCCACTACACTTACTGGTGTCCACTGTAGAAGGACTGCTGACACCACTGCACCCATCAGCCATGTGGCACATGGACAAACACAACACAATCAGAAGAGATAATGGTGACAACAATACAACATTGTAAATTACAGCTATGATGCATCATGGCTGCACAGCTACACCTTCCAAGATATTAGCATTTCACTTTACTGTTGACAGCATGCTACATATCATTCCATTGCTACGCTGTTGTACAGTCACCCTGTGCATCAGCACCATGTTAGCCTGTCCCTGCATCGATGTTATGAATGTCAGGGAGTGGCTCAGGTATCATCATATGCACAGGGTGTGTTGTTGGTTTGACAGAGGCGTAGACTGAGTGATACAATTGACAACATGTGTGTGTGTGTGTGTGTGTGTGTGTGTGTGTGTGTGTGTGTGTGTGTGTGTGTGTGTGTGTGTGTGTGTGTGTGTGTGTGTGTGTGTGTGTGTGTGTGTGTGGGCTGAGTACTGTTATGGGCCACTGGTGATGTTGTGTGTGCAGGTATGAGGTTGCCCCATGTTTGTTGTTTATCTGTGTGTGTCTGTATGCACACAGTTCCTCCATGTGGCTGCCCTATACAGGGAATTGTGTGACAGCTGCAGACTGTACCTGGCAGGGTTTGCAGTTCACCATCTAAGGCCATGGACATGGGACCTTTGCCTGGCAGGGGTGCTACAGGCAGTATCAGGTACAAATCCAGCTTGAGTACTGTCCACCAAGTTTGACAGACGTCCACTGGATCCAGGTCCCTCCTGGGACTGGCCAGGACCACCTGCACGTGGCCTGCTCTGATGGTCTGTGGACAGCACCCTCCCCACAGTACTGGGGCTGGTACTGCCACTACAGGAGTGGCTGAGATTTGTGGGACGTCCACAGCAGCCTCCAGCTGCTGGTGTTGCTGGCATACATCCATATTTCCGTTGCAACCGTTCCTCCATGTCCTGATGCATGGACATGACATTGTGGATGAGATCCAACGTCTCACCCCACTGTCTATCCATGACCACGGTGTAATTACAGATGGCACCTGCTAGGTCACGGATGCTGTCAGTTACAGAGGTGTGATGAGCCCTCTGCGCCCTTAAAACCTGCCTGGTGTACCATTCCATTCATGCCTGTGCCTCCATGACAGTCTGAAACATGTGTGTGTTTGAAATAGAAGTGGCACGTCTGCCAGGGGCATGATGACCAGCAGTGCTTCGACTAGCACCCCTGAACATCTGCCTATGTGATACCCTGCCAGTCATCTGGCTATGACTGCTTTGTCCTGACACACGTGCCATAGATACCACACTGTCCTGGCCAATGCCAACCATAGACTGTCCCTCAGCTAAAGCCAATGGTGATGAGATATGTAGAGGCAGTGTGACTGTGTGCGTGGATGGGGTGGATATGTGTGGGTTGTCAATTGGTGGCTCGGAGGCAGCCCGTGACGACCCTTCCTGTGCCTCAACACACCTATCCTCATGGTCACTGTCTGTATCAGTGACATCAGATTCCCTGCGGGGGGACCCAGCCCCACCTCGCCACCTGTGAGGGGAAAACAGGGAACAGACTGTAAGACCTGTACATCACCACTAAACAGTACACACACACACACACACACACACACACACACACACACACACACACACAGATATGGCCACAGACACAGACATACACACATGCAGTCGACATACATGGCAATCCATACACTCCACCAGACAGCACCTACAGACAGCTCCCACACCCTCATAACACACACAATAGCAGTCGATGGTGCAGTACAGTATCATACACAAACCTGTGATTACACACATGTCAACTTGCAGGACATGTGGTGCTCAACAGCATGCAGTGCAATTGTAGTCAGTCCCAGTTACCAACATTATACATGGCTGTGATGCATGGCTTCTGTTAGTAGGTGATGGCCCTCCCCCTGGAACTCACTACACTCATGTCCACAACATTGCTGTGCATCTGTTCAGCACCCCAGAATGTACTGTACACCATACCTCACAGGTGTACACACCATTGCAGGATGTGTAGCTGTGTGTCAGCTGTGTTTCCACTGCTGCTCACAGCCTCTGTGCGTTTCTGGATTACATGTGGACATGTGTTTAGTGAATGCTTGATGTGTATTCACAGATGTCATCATCAGTGGTGCATGTATGAGTGATAGACTACCATTAGACTGACCACAGACACAATATACTGTACCTATGGTGAGTGTAGAGACCATTATTGACCATGATTGAGCCCTGGCTGATGTTGCCTGTGGTATACATAGGTTCATAGGTGAGTACTGGTTTATTGGTCCTGGGGCCTACATAAGCCTAGCTACAGGGGTTCCCAGCCATGCACCACCCACTAATGTTGTACCCCTGTGCCCCTGTCAGGCTGTGGCACAGACATACTGCCCAGGGTGAATTCCCCATTTCCCATCCAATTGTCAAGTGTTTCTTTGAAGAGGGCCAGTGAGTAGCATTGCCTGGCATGTCTGGGTAGTCCATTCCAGAGTGTCGGGATTCCCCAGGACAGGGCCCTATCTCTCCAGTATTTTCTGTGTAATGTGTTGATGAGCTTTGGGACCCTGGATCATGTATTTGCAGAGGAAGTGGGATGTCTTTATGTGTAGCATGTTCAACTGCTCTGTGTATGACATAGCTGTATATGTTGGGCAGATGTCAGCTGTGCCTGGGCAATGTGCACTGGAGTGTAACCACAGTTGTCTGAAATGGACTGTGTATTGCATGTGTTTGAGGCTGGTAATCCCATTAGTGAGGGGTGTGCTCTGTCAGTGCACATGTACAGCATGCATTATGGGTAGGTGTGTTAGATGTGTACATGGCCTACACCTTAGCTATGACATGCACAGTGAATTGCCAAGCATAACCTTAAACCATACTCACCGGCATCTGGCCGCTGCATTGCTGGTATTCCAGAGGTACCTACATTGAGATGGGATAGAGTTGATGTCAGTGGCCACAGCTGTGGCATTGCTACAGGGTGGCTGCAATATTACAGTACAACAACAGCTGAAGTCCACAGAACTACAGATTATGCATTACTGCTTATCAGTACTACACAGCAACAGACTCCACATCTCACATATGCATGATCTACCTGTACAAATGCATACACTATAGTAGTTTACTGATATGCCCTGGAGCCATACCTGCATGCTCCATGTCTGGTGTGTGTGTGTAGCACCCACCTCCATGACTGTATAAGTCTGTAACTCTTGTGGGAGGGCAGGTGCTACCAGGCTCATGAGCAGCTCCTCCACTCTGGTGAGGGGGGGATGGATGTTATGGCCCCCCCCTGTTGCAAGGTGGTTCACCCCGTACGGCAGATGCACGGCAAAGTACTTGGCAGAACAAGTCACTACAATGCTGGCAGACCTGCTCATATGTAAGGCTGTGCATCCCCACTTCATTCACCTTGTGGACCATATCATTCCACATAGCTGTTCTCTCCTGCTGGTCCTGACTTGTCCGTGAGAACAACAGTTGGTAGTTCTGGATGGTGCTGGTGATTATAATTTCATCCTCAATGGCACTGTATGTGGGATTCCTTGGGTGCGCCATACTCCCTGAAAGATATAATGATGGAAATATGTCTGAGCAACTCATATATCAAGTTTACCATAATACAGTACACATTTCAGTCTCCCGCCACCATATCAGCTCCAACATAATGTTCACACAATGCTAGTGGTATGTGTCTGGTATATGTACCATTGGTCATATATTATATTGCACAACACTTTCTGCTATGTGTTTATAGACATGCTACCTGTGGGGACACTGGAGTTGTTGGGCTGTTACAGGGTATTTCACCTGCATGCCATTGTCACTGCCACTATGTTTCCACATATGCATGTGGTAGGCCTGCTATGTGATTGCTACACATCTGCCATTCTGAGATATTGGGGATATCTATGCATGCTGTTGGACATGTTCTAGGATTGTGTGGACTATTACAGCCAACACATATTCCATGACAGTTACACACCAGTATGTGTAGGTGTTATTTGCCAGCAGGAACACCACCCTCACCTAATGTGCACATGTTACCAGTCCACATCACATTCGTGACCCACTATGGAACCTCATTACCTTCATGTAGAACCACCTCAGGGTATGTTGCCCCCCCCATGGAGCACACACAGACATATGTCTGTCACCGAGTTAGGTTGAGGGTCTTGTGCATAGGGAGCTCCACAGTGACATGGGGTATGTGCTACATAACCTGGAGGCATGCAGTACACATACACAAGGTTCGACATGCATGTCCCTCCTGTCCAGCGCACAGCCCAGGCACCTTTATGTCCATGTAGATGCTGTAACAACTGCCCATGGGTGGGCACCATGCTCCCTTTGTTCACATGTGGTGGTTCAATGGCCTCCACATTCCCAATGTAACTACCCATCCACAGTGTTTAACCACCACGTGTCATATACCAGCCCTATATGCTGTCTTGTTTGTCACCCAGCCAGACCTACATACCATTATATGCCTAATACCCTTCACCAACATATATATACCACCTTCTCATGCAATTGTGATGTGTTCCCAACATGGGTCACACACCACACTCCACACTCCATCTTGCAGCCATGTACTGGTGTGTAGGTATGTTGTGTATTGATGTGTGATGTTTTTTCACACATGTCATGGCAGGGGACATGTACTGACATATATATATATATATATATATATATATATATATATATATATATATATATATATATATATATATATATATATATATATATATAGATATATCTATATGTATCTATATTTATCTGTATATATATATATATATATATATATGTATGTATATATATATATATATATATATATATATATATATATATATATATGTATATATATATATATATATATATATATGTATATATATATATGTATATATATATGTGTGTGTATGTATATATACATATGTGCATATATGTGTAGATATCATTATGTGTTGTTTATATACCTATATAAATGCATAACTGTGCATACGAACATCTGGACCACACTCATGTACCCACTTTAATTCACAGCTGAACTGTTCTGCCTTGCTGCAACATAGGCAAGTGTCACATGTGAACACAGACTAACATTAGGGGAGTATATATGGTGACAAACTTTAGATAAGCATATTATACTGCTATGGCAAATGGGCATGCTATACTGCACTTTAACATGACTGTCCTGCAGGTGGTATGGTCTCTCACCCATGTGTCTGTCATGGCAGTATTAATACCCCCACCAGCCATTGACCACAGTAATTTACAGAACACAAATATCATGGGTCACATATTTGCCATTCACTGCTGGTCTGCACATTTGACAGGTATGCCCCACTGCCCACAGGGACTGACACTACTATCCAGTGCAGTTGTTGAGCAGAACATCATTACAGGAGGAAGTACTAATGGCACATATGCATATTTTCACAGTATACATCCCATTATTCTATGCCATATACTGCATGCAAGTAAATGCATATCTGTTTCACATACCTGTTATGTTTTTCCACTGTAACACAACCCTGAGCTTTGTGAACTTTCTTGATTTTCTCTCTCTCTCTCTCTCTCTCTCTCTCTCTCTCTCTCTCTCTCTCAGTCTCTCCAGTAGAGTGATTGTGCTGGTGTGAATAGATTGCAGCATGCTTTTGTTGGTATTGCACATGAACAGGTGGTGGCCTCTTCACCAGACAGTGTCCATCAGTTGCTAATTGCATGCAGCCTGCTATGTAGTACTTCAGATAACCACTGTCATGGCAACCCTGTACTATAAATTGTTGCCTTCTATGGGTGTTGTCCCTTCACCTTTCCAGTATGGATGACATCTTTTCTGTGTGTGGATGTCGGTGTTACAGACAGCAGGTAGCAATACTTCTTATAGCAGAACCTGCAGACACAGGCCAAATCCACATTTGGGTAAGGTTCCAGACCTATAGACAGTGTGAGTAGTGTTGTTGTGTGCAATTTATCTTGCTGTTCTTACAGGGTTTCTGTGTACATGGTACTTTTTGATGAAATGTTGTCTGTGTGCATAGCTCTCAACTGTGGGCCTATCCGAATGATACCAGGGGGATTGGCTGTTAGGTTTTGTCTGTGCAATACACAGTTATTGTTCCAGATATATCTGTGGCATTCTGTCTGTTGAGTGCTATCAGTACATGGCTACATCCATTTGTATTTCATAGTCGTATCCATGCATAAGGGTATGCTGCAATGAATCTTGTAACACCAGCAGTTTCCAGGGCTGGTAACAGCAATAATGCAAATATGGCTGTATGTTCCTGCCTCTGTCCTCCATATATATGCCAGTTTTTGCCCTGCTGTGATACAGGAAGGGTTGTTAGGTAATGGCCAATCATTATTTACTGCTAGCATTACTGCTATCATCCCAGTCATGTCATGGACTCCCACACCAACTGTTGGGCCAAGTCCATATATATGGGGGCAACAGCTGGAGAACACATATGTGCCTTTGTACATTCCAGAGGTAAGTGTGTGGTACACAGTGTTCCTTGCCCTTGTACAGCCTTTTATTGGGGGGTTTATGCCATTAACCTAGGCTATGGCACCTTTTCAGGGATGTAACTGTTAAGATGAGGGTCATTCAGTGTGATAGTGAGATATTAGGTTAAGCAATGTTATGTACAAGACACTGTGACATTAACACAAGTGCTACTTTTCCCCCTAGGGCTTGACTACAGGGTGTAATTGGAGGCTGCTCAACTACATCTGTAATGTTACGTATCCTGAAGGCAAATCCTGTTTCTACCATTGTACTAATTGAAAGCCTTGGCCTGGACAGCATTATATGGTATATACACACATATTGCTTGCATCTACTGTTTTCTGTGGGCTTTGCATTCATGACTGATTACATATGTCAAACCTTATATGGTGTCAGTACTGGCATACATTATTGTATAGTACACAAACAAAGGTTATCTGTATATGCATACCTGTGTGTCATGTCATCTCCTTTGAATTGTGGGTGGGTATATGTTTAATGTCAGTATTCTCATTTGTGGGAATGGTTGCCACACTACACATTTCACAGGTGCCATTTGAAGGGCTTGTGGCTGAGGGATATACTTTGCACCCAGTACTTCCACACTACTTCTACATATGTATGGCTACTGATACCTTCTGTGTGTGTATATGTGTATGTTCCTATATATATCTCATATGGCTATATATATGTGTCTATAGATATATACATATGTATATATATATATATATATATATATATATATATATATATATATATATATATATGGGTACCTATCAAACCATCGACAACTTAAAATAACGAAACTGACTCCACCGACAACTGAATTAACCGACAGCGCAAAAACAGACGTTTAAAAGGTAAGGGGTGTAAATTCGCTACTCAAGCCTACCATGGTTTATGGTGCATGTATCTATATACAATTGATGTTATATGATTATTTGTGAGTCATACATTAATATATATATATTACATATAGCTGTCTATGTGTCTACATTTACAGATATATATCTGTCCATATGTCCATGCATGATCGGCTCATATTTTGGCCTGTTCCTCACTCACTTGGCAATTATCATGGATGATTGCAGCATTGAAGTCAGTAACTAGTGGCAACACTTTTGTGTTTTAGACTTCATTTCCTTCTAATTATGTGTTCTAATACATATAACTGTGTAACTCACAACATTTTAGGTGTATCAGAGCATTAGTTGACATATATCCCTATTTGTACCCACAGTGTGGCATACTTTGTCCAGACTTCTTGCATTAACAGGTTGTGTGGTGTGATAATAATACATTTCCTGTACTGTTGACTGATTGTGCTGGATGATATGTTTGTGAAAAGTTCAGATGCTGCATAGCTGCCATGGTCTAGTGGTAAATCACTTTGTGTATGGAGTGCAGAGTCCTGGATTCAAGCCTTAGAGAGGCAGTTTATTTTTGTTTCATAGTTTGGTACTAGGCTATCTGCCCTGGGGCATTTATAAGCCTAGCCATAGTGATGTGGCTTTCGCCACCCCATGTAATGGTACAAAAGTGTACAGAATATATTTATAATATTGTGCCTCTGTCTAGAAGTGACACAGTGAAGACCCCCTTACATAATAGAATTAGTTTATTGTGCCTCTGTCTAGTAGTGACACAGAGATGACCCCTGGGGTAAACCTACGATCTCCCATCCACTCATCAAAATTTCTCTTGAAGAGAGTCAGTGAGGGGCTCTGCCTAACATGAACTGGGATTCTGTTCTAGAGTATGGGAAGCCTCTGAGTTATGAATCTGTCCCTCCAGCATGTCCTATTAATATTTGTGCTGAGGTTCAAATCTTTAGCTCTCGTGGTTCTGATGGATTTGGATTTTTTTGAGGTGGAGCATGTCCATCAATTCCTGATTGGACATGGCCTTGTATGTCAGGCACAGATCACCTCTGAGTAGGCGGTATGCTACTGAATAGAGTTGGAGTTTCTTTAGTCTGGCAGCATATGACATATGTTGGAGACCCTTGATCCTCTTGGTGAGGTACTTTTGAGGTCTCTCTAGCTGTTGCAAGTGCCTGGTGAGGTACATACCAAATGGGGCATTGTACTCAATCATGGGCCTGATAAGGGAGGAGTACAGGGGCACAATGACCTCCTTTAATCTGGATGTGAATCCCTTCATGATAAGGTGGGCAAGGTAGAAAGTCTTTCTAACCACTTTGGCAGAACAAGGGATGTTGGCTACAGAGTGATTAAGGCACTTTTAAGCAGTTGTGAGTGGGTTTGCATGGGTTTGCATGATGATACATACTGCCAACCTCTGCTTATGGTTTCTTACAGTCATTTAGCGTCAAATCTCTCAACCTGTGTAGACATAGCTTACCCCCATGCAAACCCACTTATCGCTGCTTAACAGTGGTTACTGCCGCTTACCTCCACCTAACGCCTTTAAAAGAAAAGAAAAAGGGGTTGGTAGGAATGTTTTGAAAAATGGGGCACAAAGAGGGAAAGACAATAGGGAAAATAGCTAGGCATGTGCAGGAAGGGTACAGGAAAGGTCCATAGCTGCCCATTTCTTCTACTGCAACAGTGTACATATACACCATATTTCAGGTACATTTGGACCCTCAAACCCCTGGTAGATGGGTGAGGACAACATATATTCATTGTGATACCAATTAGACCAGATTACATGTGTCCAGTGGACATGTGTGCGAAATGGACAGCTATGTATGGGGTGAGATTTTTTTGTGGGAACAGATTGCCCTTTTTTTTTCAGGTGTCAGTGGGATATTGGGGAAGGGTAGTAGGTATATTTGGGGAGGTAGATTGGGTAGATTAACAGACAAGGCACACAAGATGCATACAGGGCTGGTATATGACACATGTGGGGGCTAAACACCTTAGATGGGAAGGGGTGTTTGGAAGTCGCAAGCCCATGAGCCCCTGACTGGAAACAGTGGGACTGAGGTCCATGCCCATGGGCAGTCACCACTGCACCATTATGGCCCCGAAGGTGGCTGTGCTGGGGGCTGTGTAGGAGGGGTAGTCTCACCCTCTAATAGCACCACTCAGCCCTCAAGCTGGTGTAGCTGCTCTCGATACTCCAGATCGAGCTTTTTACACACCATGGCCCGGACCTGTTGACGGGTGACAGGTTCCCCTCCGCACCCGCTCCGAGGGGGGGCGAGCCCCATCCCCTGCATTGGTTCCACCCGAAAGTGGCACAGGGCACATGGAGGAGGAGGTCCCAGGCTGGGCCCCAGATGTGCTGGTGCCATGGCCAACTGAGGTCGGACAGGTGGGTCCGCTGGGAATGGTCTTCCCATACGAGCTGTGTTGTCACAAGTTTATGACAGATATGGGTTAATAACAGTCAACAGCATTCAGGATTAGTTATAACAGCATGCATAGGTATTTCCATTAACCCAACACACCAGATTTAATGGGTTTATTTTGTTAAAACAAAAGACCACAACACCGAATCCCACATCACCGAGACCAGAAGGACGAAACCCTGGAACACCAAAAAGCGTGAAATTCAAAATCCTGATATTACGAGATTTTGATTTAGCACTTTTGGTGTTCCGCTATAGGTAAGTATGTATGTATAGGTGTATTTGTGAGGGGTATTGCTGTGTGTAATTGTGTGTTGTGACTGTGGTGTGTGTGTGTGTGTGTGTGAGGAACTGTAATGTGTGGGTGTGAGTTTGCCTTGTGTGTCTGTGCGATCTTGGAGTTAGAATATTAAAGTAGGGGGTGTGGGGGGTGCAGGGGTGTTTGTCCCCCCTGCCTATCTCTACTGTAGGGTTGTGTGTTTGGTAGTTTGGGGCAGTTGTGTGTGTGTTTGTGTGTGTTTTGCAGTTACGCGGTTTTCGGTGTTCCGGGGTTTCGTGATTCTGGTCTCGGTGTTGTGGGTTTTGGTGTTGTGGTCTTTCATTCTTACGAAGTAGACCTGATTTAACACAGTTGCAGAGCAAGCAGAACACATGCATATATGGAACAACAGTGGCCATTACAGGAGCATGCAGGTTTCATTGATGGCAACAGGCCACCAATATGGGTGTATTTTCACATGGCACATGCATAGAAACAAATGTGAATATTTATAAACCATTAGGACATATGTCCCAACAAAAGCTTGGAGTGTACACATACCATTTGAGGAGTGTCGTTGGGTTGTTATTTACATATGGTAGGGGTGACAACTTACAATTTGAACATTCTAGCAATGTTGTTGGGTGTAATTATGCATACAGCTTTCTATCTGAGCATTGTATCAAAATCTGTACAGTTGTGGGGTATGATTATGCATACAACTTAGTAGCACTTCCAGGATTCAAACCCCTGCTGTGTGTGACAAAGCATTTTAGCTAACATCCCCATACACTGTGCTATCAGGGAATTGATATGAAGCTTTTGACTGTTTTCTATCTAAGTCTCCCTAACTTGTACAATATGACTTGCCTCTTGGCACTTCCAACATTGTTTTGCAGGACTTCATGCCCATTTTATCTGCATACCACGGTGTGGGTGACACTGCTTAAGATACAACAGTACTATTTATAGTATGGAACAGATTTCCAGCATATGAGAGATGAGTAAACAGAAGCACTCCAGGGGATATACCTTTATTCACAGACTATTACACATTTATTTCTACTGGTACAACACTTTCTAAGGCTCTTATATTTATTTGTTATGACAGTACATGCAGGTTGATTACTAACCTGCCTCGCGATGCAGCCTTTGCAGTCTTGCATCATGGGCTTGCTGGTTCACAGCCCACTCATCTGCAGCTGTCAGAGAAATGCAGTGATATTTAGCTATATCTATCCATAGTATACACAAGATAGGCAATAATTTACTACTTAGTAGAATGAGTACTTACTCAGTACTGGGGCATTAGGCATCTGCCGAGACTCCTGGATCCACTGTTCCAGTACACTCCCCCCTCTGCTGCTTCAGGTCAGCATGGTGCTGCCTGATCTGCTCACCAGTCCGGGGGATACCTGTGGCACTGGTGAGGTCACGGTTGAGACTGTCCCAGGCCCCTGTTTTATACTGTGAGCCCTGGTACTGGCCCTGCAGTAGCCTCTGATCATGGTGTTTTACCAGGATCCATACCATGATTTTTGACTCCTGGATGCCCCAGCTCTGCACTCTAAATCGAGTGCCTTCACCCACACCAGCCATTCTTCCTGCAGTAGGAAGCTGCAACCAGTTATGGGAAGTATTCCTGCCTGTGGGGTTTAAATACAGCCATTTTCCCACACTTCCCCATGATTGGCCAGTTTTGAAAAGGCTAAGCTATGGGCAGACCTGCTTACATGAGGTTGGCACTGCTTAAATAGGTATACCACTTGGCAGATTGAATTGGCTCCCTACACATTACTTACACTTACTAACTTGAGTTGTGCTGTGGTTAGCATTGCTTAATAGTTAATTAGCAATATATTTGCCATTTGGCAATGATTTATTCTTCATTACAGGTTATATATGTGTCTGGTATCCGTGATTCATGTGTACAAACACTGTATGCAGACCTGGGGACTTCTATACTTTATTTCAATAACACCTCAAATCTATGCTTACTGCTGTACTCCAGTTCACATATTTATGTTCTGTGGCAAGTTATCCAACATCACACTGTACATAGATTCATTTCAATGTTTGGTTTGATTTTCCTGTGGTGAAGATTAGTTTGCTGATACCTCATTCATATCAGTTGCTATGATGGCTTAGTGGTTAATTACTGTGACTATAGTGTACAGGGTCCTGAGTTTGAGTCTTACAGAAGCAGTTTATTTTGTTGCTGGGCAGAACATGGGCCATTGGATCCAGAGTGATTAAGGCACATTAAAGCAGTTGTGAGCGGGTTTGTATGACGGTAAGCACTGTTAACCTCCGGTTACAGTTTCTTACACTCAGTTAGCTTCTACTTTGCTTAATCCTTGTGGGCAATGCTTACCCTGCACAAACACACTTAGACATGCTTACTAGTGCTTATATATGCTTACTACTGCTTATTTGTGCTCAAACCTGCTTACTAGTATCCTATTCATTATGACACTGACACTTCACATGTGCATTTCATGCAGTACTCCAGTTCACATTTAAATGTTATTATGTAGGTTATACGGCAAAAAGACGTAAAAATATGTTCATATAAAGATTTCACATGGAAAATTATATGTGCTGTAGTGGGACTCAAACTGGGAATGCCTGTTTGTGAGGCAGATGCTCTAACTACTACACTATTGCTGTGTTGCTCCATTTGCATAAATATTCCTTGTTATCCTCTTCAGCCTTTTCAGCTGCTTTAACCATAGCTAAGAGATGGGCAAACCCGCACACCTATGGTTAGCTGTACACGGGGTTTTACAAAAAATAAATACAAGGGTTTCTTCGTTTTATTTCAATGTACTGTTGCTGTTGAACACATGGGGACTGTTGGTGGGGATATGCAGACAGCTATGAGTGGTTTTGCTCATTTATTTACACTTTCTTCTGTTCTACATTGCAGGGGCGTGTTTATTCTGAGAGGTCTGCTCTCAGACACACCCCCTGCACTCGTTCACGCTCAGTGTAGGATCTGGAGCTCAGGCAGTGCGCCTTCATTAATATGCATGGTGCGCTGCCGTCCTCTTAAACTGCCGCTTCGTGTAGGACTAGTTTAGTCCTGCATGACAGATTAGTAAATCTGAGGTATATCTGTCTATTATAGTCTTATTTTTGTTCTTGTTTTTGCAGTTGGTATTCTCTTCTTTTTAAAAACAGTTCTGCTTACAGTTTGTTGCTGCTCTCCTTTTCTGCCTGCTGTCACTGCACCATATATATTAGTTATTGCATTATCTGCTGCCACAATATCTGCCAGATATCTTATCATTTTTTTTTTTTTTTTTTTTGCTATTTCTGTTTTTTACTTTTTTGCCAGTGCTGCATACATTTTAACGGTAGAAAATTAGACAAGTCATTCAACAATTTAAAATGTAATGAACCAATCAAAAATGAAATTCAATTAACCTGACCAATCCAGAATAAAACCATTGTTAAAGGTGAACTCCAACACAAACAAAACATTAGCAATTGTTTGAAAATTGTGAGACTGATGTAAAAACATGTATAAATAAATAAAAACATATAAGTACATAAATACATGTGTTACAATTATACATAATAACAAAGGTGTGGAAGCCATGCCTAATGTCAGGCTTATAAAGATATAAATATCCATAAAAACACATTATTAAAAAACCTTTAAAAAGAATGAAATGTGAAAGCATGAAATATTTATATATTGTGTAAATGCATCTAATGTTTATCTAATAAAAAAGCATGAAGAAATATATATACATATAAATGTGTAAAAATGTAGACAAATGTATGTACGTTTATGAACATATACATAACGGTGTACATTAATGTAATTTAAATAAATAATGTTGTGAATGTGCAAAATTTATGATAAAATAAAATCAATTTAAACAAAAAGTTATTGGATGTTGGCCACAACTGTAACAATAAAAGCAGAACAAGTCAAAATCTGTTGTGTTTTATTTTTAGGAGACTAGAAATAAAAACAGTCTCATTGATGCCAGAAGCACAAAAAGTATTAAGCCTAACCTGTCAACATAATTCTTTGTATTCTAATAATAAGTCAGGATCCCATGAAAAAGGGATCACAAGCCAATAGCAAAAAATGTAAATTTGTTAAAATCTGGGCATAAAATGGAATAAGGCCTAAATAACGTGTTGGTGGTTTTCCTCTTTTTAATATCATAGATGTGCTCTCTTACTCTATCTCTCAGTCTTCTATTAGTTTTGACAATATAGAATCATTTGCAGGAACTACATGAGGCCATATAGACTAAATCTGTGGCGTTGCATTTGACATTACCTGGGTAAGGAATAGTTTGAGTGTTTTCATGAATGACAACATAAGGCCCTTTGTGGATAAAACAACACCATCTACATAAACATTTGAACATGCAGCCATTGCTCCAAATAATGTTCCTAGACCCATGTTCTAAAATTTCCTTAATATTCTGTCCTTGACAAGGTAATAACAGATGCCCCACCAAGCAGTTTCTTCAAATAATCATTAAAATCAATTTCCCAAAAAGTCCTTACTACATTAACAAAATGGTGTGTAGTGTCACTCAAAGGAATGATAAATAGACATTGATTCCTACTATTATGAACATTACTATTACTGGGAATCTGGTGTTCTGCCTGGTGCTGAAAGAACCAACTGTAGATGAATGGCAAAGGATGGGAGCAAACTGATCCTTCCTATGACCTACCACTTCAGTCTTAATATTATTGAGATTTTCAATAGGATAACCCCTGTTGAAGATCAAACAAATTAAGTGATGAAGGTCAAATTCAAAATCTGAGTCACTGGAAACTGGGCGTAAAAGCCTAACCATCTGTCCTTTTACAACTGACCTTTGCTGAAACAGAAGATGACAGCTGTCAAATGTAAGTACATATTAGTAAAGGTCGCTTTCCTATATATTGTCAAAACATAAGAATTCTCAACATGATTTTTACGCAATATAAGGTCTAAGTATCCATATTGGTAGTATAGGTGAATTTAAGAAAGGTGGTGGAGGTCTGCCATGTTTCAAAAAAAAATTTCCATTCACTAATGCTTTCTTTCCAGTAAATTAGGACATCATCTAGGTATCTAAAATAAGCATGCATCAAAGCATGAAATTCAGGTGTGAATACAAAAACTTTCTCTCACATGGCAAGAACAATATTAGCATAAATGGGGTGCATCTCATGCTGTGTCCATTGCCACTCCCAAAATTTGGTGGTAAAGTTCCCCTTCAAAAGATAAATAGTTATTTTGAAGGGTCAGATCCAAACAGGTAGAGACCAAATGCACATCTGGAGCCTGCAAGGTAGAATGGTCTGTTAAAAAAGAGGAAAACCATTCTAACCCCATCCCGTGGGGTATTACAGTAAATAAATCAACAACATTGACTGTAATGAGCAAAACACTAACAAGATAATCAAGAGTTTTTAACATTTCTAAAAAATGCCAGACATCTCTTAAAATATGTCATTCATGTAATAAGAAGGACTTACATTTATATTCAATAAATGTTGCCAGTGGCTCAGTCTTTGAGACTTTTGTTGACACTTTTGGCCTTAAAGGTGGATCATGAGGGTTCTTTTGTGTCTTCAGAATACCTAAAATAGTTGGTAATTTAGGTTTTACAACAGACAGGTCCCAACCCTCATGATCCAATTGACCTTGTGTAACCATGCCCAATAACTGAAAATCCAACCTGGCATAAGCAATATTTATTTGGTTAATGCACACCTTCTGATAGATATTGTTATGAGATAAAAGCTGAAACATTTTTGAAGAATATGTTGTGCTGTCCATAATAACCATCCCCCACCCTTTTCAGGTTACATAATATGGATGCTTCTGCTGTTGCCAAAATGGAAAGTGAAGAACAATATGCATGTGTATATACCTTTAAGAAGCTATCCAAGGGCTTGCACTAGAGTAGAAGTACTGAGCATGTGCAAGTCTCATTGCCATTTTGTGGTTAGCTGTTGAGGAGTGAACATGTATGTATGTAAGCTCTGTTTGTCATAGGTTCATAGGTTCATAGGTAGGTACTAGGCTATTGGCCCTAGGGCCTATATAAGCCTAGCCAAATGGTACCCTGGCTTTTGCCACCCAAGAAAATTATTTTCCTGTGCCCCTGTCAAGCAGAGCCACAGATGTGATCCCCAGGGTGAATTTCCTATCTTCCATCCAATCATCAAGATTTTTCTTAAAGAGTGCTAATGAGAAGCTTTGTTTGATATAGATAGGTAGTTTGATCCAGCGTATGGGAAGTCTCTGCTACAGGAATCTATCCCTCCAGCATGTTCTGTTTATTGTGGTGACAAGGTTTAGGTCTCTAGAGTGTGTAGCTTGGAGGGATTGGGATTTCTTTAAGTGGAGCATGTCCAACAGCTCTGGGTTTGACATAGCTTTGTATGTTAGGCAGAGATCGCCTCTGAGTAGGAGACATGCGACAGAGTAAAGCTGGAGTTTTTTGAGACAGTCTGCATAGGGCATCTGTTTGAGGCCAGTAACCCTCTTTGTGAGGTATTTCTGCGGCCTTTCCAGTTGTTGTAGATGTCTTGTGAGGTACATACCAAAAGGGGCGTTGTACTCTATAATGGGTCTAATGAGTGATGACTAGAGGGGAACAGTGACCTCTTTTTTCCTGGATGAGAAACATTTTGTGATGAGGTGTGCCATGTAGAAGGATTTCCTGACTACTGTGGTGATGTTATTATCAAAGGAGGGACTACTGTCCACCTGTGTTCCAAGGTCTCTTATCACACTTTCGGTATTAAGTAGACTATCGCTTATGTGGTAGTTCATGGGTACAGAGTTTTTATCAAAAGGGATGACAATGCACTTTTTGGCATCAAGCTTGAGGCCATGGCTTTGACACCAGGCATCTGTCTCAGTGAGGCCCTTTTGTAGGATGTCCAAATCCTTAGGAATTTTGATTATGTCTCCTAGTTTGCAGTCATCTGCAAACTTTGTTAACCAAAGACCTTCTATGTTAGCCTGTACTTCAGAGAAGTAGATACCAAACAGGAGAGGACCCAGGACTGAACCCTGTGGTACTCCACTTATCACTGGTCTGAAGTTGGATTTAGAGTCTGCTACTTTCACAGTGTGGGTTCTGTCAGTGAGCCTGCTGGCAACCCATCTTTGACATGGAGATTTATGCCTAGTTTAGTGAGTTTATTTATAATTCCAGAGTGGGGGATGGTGTTGAAAGCCTTGGTGACATCTAGATAGGCTGTGTGAACCACCTTACCCTCATCTACGGCTTTGTTGACCACTTCAGAGAAGTCTATCAGGTTTAGGAGACATGATCTGCCTTTTACAAACCCGAACTGGGTAGGGTCCAGAGTTTGGAGATTACTAATGTCATTGTTTATAAGTTCCATGATGATACATTCCATAGCCTTGCAGACCAGGCTGTTAGTTAGTTCATTCATATTTAGAGATGCTGATATCCATCCTGATGTGTTTGTATATATTAAAGCATCTGAACGAAACCCCTAGCTTTCTTATTATTTGTAATAGAGACAAATGAGCGACAGAAAGTAAATCCTTTTTCATTTTCGTCAGGTTGTCCAACCTACCTTTATGTCTTCTAATGTTATTATACATCCATCTAAATTCACCATCACATAGTCTCTCAAATATAGAAACCTGGGTGTGGGGGGAGGTAAAAAAGTACTCTTTCTGTGTGATCTACCATCACAATAGACTGAACTGATATCCTTGTTAGCAAAAAACTATTTTAAATTATAATTCCTAGTAAACAGTTTAATTTGAATCTTCACTTGCACTGGATCCAAATTAAAACCACGAATAAAAGAAAAATCTTTTTTAAAAATTGACAAACATGCCTCAGACCAATTGACACTCAATAAACTGAAAACTTTAAAAGTGTCCACCATGTTGTTCTCCAAAATTAGTTTACAGCCACATGGCAAAGAGTTACCATAAAAAACCTGCCCTGCCCCCCCCTCCCTGGGATTGTAATAAGTTATGTCTGTTCTGTGGTCTCAAATCAGTTCATGAACGATGATTTACATTCTGTGGGTAACAGGACAGTCTCTGAGAATGTCTCACCTGAGGATGTTCTAAAAAAATCTATTTGTTGTCAACCTGTTCATGTTATTGTCATTGTTTGACTACAAATTGTCCCTGAACAAAACCACTCCATTGCCCCTTGCTTGTCATGGGGCCAAGAAAATTTTCCCCTGCTCATAGACAATCCTGTCTCTATTCAATTTGTATACTTTAAGCGTCTTGTTATTAAAAATGTTGGCATCAGCCTGGGAAAATGAGTCAACAAACTGGTGCTTAATACTGGTAAAAGCCAGGTGCTTATGGATGACTTTATTAGCAACTTTTAATTCATTGTCAAGTACAGAAATTTTACATTCATTGTCCTTAACTAGCATTTTAAGTAGAGAAATAACTGTATCATTGTAAAGTTTCACAATATCCTGTAAAAGAGAAGAATTAACTTCCATGCAGTAAGGCATTTCCAAGCCTGCAGTCCCTTCAGCATGATACACTGAATACATTCCAGGAAATATGAATTATAAAGTTGCAAGTTTCAAAAGTTGCAAATTGTCTTTTTAAACTCCTTAACCATGCCTTGGATCTTTGAGCCACCTGGCTCAGTATTGGCAGTAAAGGAAACGCAATTCCACTGCAGCCAAGAATCAAAATCATCTTCGGGAACAATGTTGTATGTATGGGAGCCATTACTTCATCCAACAAATTGCATGTGACCATTAACCATGGCCAGACTATACATACGTGGTGCTTCAGAGAACATATCTCGAGTCGCTTTTGCTTTTGTATTTTGAGTTCTGTCTTGAACTGGAAACCCTGGGAGTGTCATACTTAGTTAGCTGCTGTATAAACAAGGTGAGGTCACTGGGCAGATCTATGAAGACTGAAAAAATCCAGGTAAAATGAACACAAAAAAGTGTGCAGGGAAAAGACTGGGAGGTGTGTGGAAAAAACAGTAAACCACACATTAAAATAGACCTACGACAGACCTAAAACAAAACATTTTACCAGTGCTCTAAACTCATTCCACTTTATTGAAAATATACAACTAAGGGCCTTTGTCAGATACGACTTCTTCACAGTAGAAAATTAGAGAAGTCATTCAACAATTTATAAGGTAATGAACCAATCAAAAACTAAGTTCAATTTACATAACCAATCATGAATAAAACCATTGTTAAAGGTGAAATACAACACAAACAGAATATTAAAGCTTGTTTGAAAACTGTGAGACTGACCTAAAAACATGTATAAATAAATAAAAACATATATAGATATGCACATAAATACGTGTGATACTTATACATAGCAACATAGGTGGACAAACCATGCCTAATGTGAGAATTATAAGACAATATAAATATCCATAAAAGACACATTATTAAAAAAACCTATCAAAGGAAATAAATATGAAAGTATGAAATATTTATATATTGTAGAAGCACATCTAATGTTTATCTAATAAAAAATGCATGAAGAAATATACATACATATAAATATGTAAAAAAGTTAAACAAATGTATGTAAGTTTATGAACACACAGAAAACAGTGTGCATTAAAGTAATTTAAATAAATAATGTTGCAAATGTGCAAAATATATGCAAATATATGGACTGGTGACTTCTTTTGTGTTTAGTCTGTCGCAGGCCAGTTTTAATAAGTGTACATAAATGTTAACTGCTGCATTCTCTGCTAGCACTTCACCTGGTTCCTTTTACTCATTAACATCCTCAGCGCTTTTGAAAAACTTATTTGCCATCTCACCTCATAAAACAGCAGAACAGCCACCTGAATCATCCTGCTGGACTATTTGCAACTGAACATCATCTACACCAGTTTTGTTATCTGCACCACTTCAACAGACTTGCTTACTTCCTTCTCTGTGGAGACAGCGAAACACTGCTCATTTGTAACATCCACCACCCATGGATCTTTGTTTACATTCTGAAGCACTATATCAAACATTTTTTTTCTCCAAATTCTCACTTTTACACGTCCAAACTCACATCGATTTTTTTTCTCCTCCTCCAGCTACTGCTTCCCTTAGGCATTTTCCTAGCTGCTGCCGGAGCCATCTGGTGCCATCTAGCAGCTTCAAAGAGTAGAGGAAGTTTCTTGATGCCCTGGTGAAATTTCCCCTAGTAGTATAAATACCATTTCAGGTCTACCCTGAATAAAGAGGCTACTAGCCTAGAGGGATTAACCTGGTCAACAAAGGATGAATAAATTAATAAAATAAATAAATAAAACATCACACACAACACAGCACACTCAAATCCAAATTCCACAAAGACTGCATCCCAGCTGGGAAGCAATCATGAGAACAAAGAGCTGAGAACAATGCAAGCAGGTGCATAACTGTGCCTTTTACTTCCTTAGCATAAAATGTGGTTATTCAAATCATGCCTTTATTAAATTTGATAGATTTTGTTTTTATTTATTTATTTGATTTATTAACTGTCAGGGTAGATAATATAGAACCTTTTCAGCCACTTTCCAGGCCATGTGCCAATGACATCACAAACAACAAACAGTAGGAAGACATTTGTATGCCTCCTAAGTATGGAACAAAGTCCAGTACATTTAGGATTTTTGTACAGACATTTTTTACATAGGTATTTCTATACCCCAAGCAGTCTTCAGAGAATTTTTCCTCAGGTAGACAGCAAATGCTGCAGGTCTACTGGGGAAGAGAGAGGGGTAATTGGAAATGTTTTTTGGGAGGCGGCCACAGTGGTGCAATGGTTAGCATTGCTGCCTTACAGCAAGAGGTTCTCCAGTTCAATTCTCGGCTGGATTGCCTTCTGTGAGGAGTCTGCATGTCCTCCCTGTGGTCACATGGGTTTCCTCCGGGTGCTCCGGTTTCCTCCCACATCCCAAAGACATGCAGTAGGTGGATTGGACACTCCAAATTGGCCTTAGCTGTGAGTGTGCGCATGTGTGTGCCTTCTGTGGAAGGTTGGGCGCTGGGCTGGCAACTCAACACCGTAAAACTCCACTGCCAGTCATGAGCAGACAGATGATCCACTGTGGTGACCCCTAACTGGGAAAAGAAGAAGAAGAATGAAATAGCAGATTTAAAAAATTCCCCACTGAGTACTTAGCTATAAATGTTGGGGACAAAATGATTATAACTAAGGGAATGATTATTTTAAGTAGGGATATATAATCTGAATTGCCTAGACAAGTTTAATTTTATTGGCCAAAAAAGGTGTGATTACTAGAAAACGAAAAAAAAAAAAACAAACTAAAAAGATCATAACTGAATTATTGAGTATTATAAACGTCATAAAAGACCTGGAGGTAGCATCTTTAGAAAATGGAAGCAGCGAATTACATAGAAATAAAGAGTCTATATTACATCCGTGAAAGACGTATTCATTGAATACTTCTTCCGCGAACATCAACCGACAAAAATTACTTCAGCGAACCGTGGAAGTTTTCCCATGGTTTGCAAACACTTGCCCATAAACCTAAACCTGCCCTTTTCCCCAGTATAGTGCGATCTAGCAGTTGGTATATATAGTTAGAAGGAGGTGTGGAGGGCACAGTCCCCTACATTGGGAGGTGGGAGGGGCAAAGCCCCTCACTTGGATGGATTTGAGTTAGTCCATTGTGTGTTTCAGACGGTTGGTCGGCAAGTGTTTACAAACCATTTGAAAACTTTCACCTTTCGCTGAAATGATTTTCATTGGTTCTTGTTCATGGAAGAAGTATTTGATGAATATGTCTTTTGCAGACATAATACAGACCCAGAAATAAATGTAATCTGTGGGAACAATACATGCAGAATAATGTTCAAGGGTTGGAGTGAAATATAAGGGAATGCAGGAACCAAGTAATTTATGTTAATACTGGAGTGAATGAAATTTGTTAAAACATATATATTTACTCCATATAAATAATAATGGGAATTTTGTTACACTTATTTTCTTTATTATAGGTTCATAGTTTATTGCTAAGCTAACTGCCCTTGCGAGCCATTTTAAGCCTAGCCAATTATCCGTTGTGAGACTCAAACCCTGCACCTTGTGTTTGTAAGGCAAACACCTTAATCATTAGGCCATGTAATGAATATTATAAGTACATCACAAGATTTTAAAATGCTTAATTATAAATTATTGCAATATAGACATACTCACCAAGCACTAAAGAAAGAGAAGTACAATAACAATATTAACTTGAGGCAGCATAGATATAGCAGTGACAAGGTAACTGAAGTTATAACAAAGAAAATATCCATAACAAATGGAAGCCTGTCAGTAGATCAATGCCAGTTTAATGTTTCTCAATGCACTTTCACCTTCCGTTGAGATCTGTGTGCTCCAATGTTATGCAACCTAACAGTAGGTATATTTAAGTTCCGGGGGTGGGGGCTGTCCCCCTAGATGGGGGGTGCAGAGGAGCTTGCACTGCAAAAAAGATTTACTCCAAATTTCAGCAAAAGTACTTTTTGTGAAACATTTTTGGACTTTTTTTTTGGGAGGGGGTGTCAATCTGTGACA
This sequence comes from Protopterus annectens, assembly GCF_019279795.1. NCBI lineage: Eukaryota > Metazoa > Chordata > Ceratodontiformes > Protopteridae > Protopterus > Protopterus annectens. The sequence goes on along the minus strand of NC_056745.1, from coordinate 997,318,291 downwards.
TGATTCCTGATAATAAATTATAGAAAGGAAAATGTAAAAGTTAAGTAAAATGTTAGGATGTCAGGTTTTAGGAATTGATAGTTAAGAACAGTTAAATATGTACAGTATTTACAGAAAGGCTTCTTAAGCCAATATGTTTCAAATTGGTTGGACTGAATTTATTAAAGGGTGTACCTGAATCATAACTGTATTAACCTGGCTCTCTATTAGAAGAATGAAAGCTCATAATAATGAATGCCAACAGCCTAAAGCCCTTGATTGTGTCAGATGGCAGTACAGTGGGGAATGATGTGTTGCTCTATTCCTACTGTAGTGCATTCTCTAAGTTTTTGTATATAATTAGCAGGGTGTGTGTGTGTGTGTGGGGGGGTGTATTCAAGTACTTTGGACTGCCTTAGCTTGATGGCATTTTTTATAGATTTTGTTATTAAGTAGTAATACTGTGGTAGAACAAACTTTGCTTTCTTAAAGACGAAACTATGAATTTTATAACTATTCATACTCGATGGCGCACTTTTGTAGACTGGCCTTCTCTCATTGCCTCTTCATAGTTGTCAGCATGTGAATGGTGTGCAATTTCCCTAACCAGACCTGCTCATTATAATTTGCTCATTTCAGGAACCTGTTTCATTTGTGTATATCTAAAGAAAATCTAGATTTTTTTTGTTATTATATTTCTACAGAAAACTCTGACTTTAGAAAGTAGGATTTTGCCACGGTTCAAAATCTAATGATAATGCTGATGATACTTGATTATTTTGCTGTGTGTGTGTGTGTGTGTGTGTGTGTGTGTGTGTGTGTGTGTGTGTATGCACGCATCTGTGCTGGGGGGGGGGTGTGTTACTGCATTAATGCATCCCATTTCTTCTAACTTCCTTTGGCTATAAATACGGGCTATGTCCTACTGTACTCTGCAAAGGCAAGTCCACATCATTCAGTTGAAAGGAGGAACCTCAGTACTTAAGTCTTAGGGAAGGGTAAAAAAAAAAAATGTCAACAGTTGCTTTGTCTATACCATCAATTTTTTAATTGAGTCTGTGTGCCATTTATATAATGCAGCTAATTTCTGTTTCTGGCCATCAAGTTGCTAATTACTTTTAACCTCAAAGAATCAAAGAAAAGGCAATGCCTTCTCTACCAGTTCCTCATTATGAGACAGATAATTACATGTTTACAGAGAAGTAGAGAAACAGGAAATTACATTCTAGCGGTAAATAGTTTGAAAGAATGCATTCTTTGTTACAGAGCAGCCTGCATAAAGTTTACTCTTTTCAAAGAAGGTAAGCGAGTACTGTAGGTACAGGTTGGACAGCAGCAAAATGTTACTACTCCCATCCTATATTTATTTCCTTAATCTATTTTAAAAGGAGGGTCACTGAGAGGTCAGAGCCAGGAAATACCTTAGTAAAAGGCTACTTCATTAAGATGAGCTGCATTTCATGAATCTTTTTAGAAACTATTTTGTCAACATTAACTAGACAAGACAGAGGATGAATGTGCCATTAGATACCTACTTTCTTTCTCTCATTTGATCTTGGTATTATCTTTGTAGCTTTCGGCAATCTTTTTTAATATATAATTACTTAATCTTTTGTGTTTCCCACAACAGGACAGTGGAGTACATTTTAGTACATACCAAAACTGTATGAAAGCTGTGGATCATGTTATCTGGGGCATGTGTAAGCTTTATTGTCATATGCTTTTTACTGAGGACCGTAGGGATTTGACATTTCATAACTGCTTTAACTGATTTAAATTCAGATTTGTTTCAGTGATCTTGCAGTGTGGTAAAGATTTTGAAACTGTTTATTGAAATTCATTATAAGAAACTTGTGAGTTAAATGTTTCTAAATAGAAACTAGGACACTTTGATGTATAATTAATATATTAGTGCAGTATAGTGAAACATGCGTTTATTACACTTTCAACAGCTATTATAAGTGTAGCTAATGCACTTTTAGCAGCTAAGGTACCACATTATTAGTGCATACATACATATATGTCTGCTACCTTGGTGGAGATGATAATGTCTATAAGGTCCTAACAAACTACATCTTGTAATCTCAGGTATGATTGCCTCAGCCTTCATCTATCTACTGTATGACTTTGAGCAAGGCGCTTAACCAGACAGTGTTGGGTCAGATGTTAAAAGATTCTTGTGCTTACTGGATTTACCACTTAATAAAGAAAAACAATAAAAATACAATAAACAGTTATGGCATTATCAGTCATGGACTCATACCAACTATAATGTCTTTAGTGTTTAAGCACACTCATAGGAGAATATCGTTTTAATGCTGGATACCATAGGAATTTTGTATTTGATACCTTTCGTTTAAGTTATTTAAATCCAGATTTATGTTGTAATACATTAGATTCCAAATAATTTTAGTAAATGAATTATGAAAAGCCAGGTTAGGTGTTCCTAATTGGACACTAACATATTTTAATGTGTGATTAACACAATGCAATTATTGCAGCTATGAAAATGCATCACTAGAGCAACACAAGAGGAATGACAAATACTTTCACTAGTACATGCATCACAGCTATGGCAATGTGCTATTAGTGTGTGCATAACCTAGCCAGTTTCCCTTTTCCTGCTTGAATAAACCTATCCTGTTTGGTGTTAGATTGACCTTGCTCATCCCATGACTGATAATTGTACATACACTACTGGGAATAACTGGGATAATACATTAAATAATTTAGGGGGACACAAGTGGAATAAAGCATTTAAGAGCTACCTCTGACCATTAATAGTGCAGAAGGTAGCGCTGGGGTAAATTTTCTGATTCTATTACCCATACATAGATCCAAATTGTGCTTGAACATGGAAAGGGATGAACTTTGTTTTATGTTGATGTGGAGTCTGTTCTAGAGGTATCCTCTGTGAGATACACCTGTCCCTCCAAATAATTCTGTTGATATTGCACAAGAGATTTAGATCCCTGGATTGAGTATTTCTGATGCCATTTGACTTGCTGATGTGCAGTAGGTCCATCGGTACTGGGTCAGAGGATACCTCTTAGCAGTTTGTAGAATACAAAGCGTAGTGACAAGGCTTTGATACTGTCCATGTAGGACACATTGTTTAGGCCTTGTATCTTTTCAGTAAGGCATCTCTGTGGGGTTTCCAGTCATTGCATGTGCCTGCACAGATACATGGCAAAGGAGGCATTATAATCTATGACTGGCCTAATGATGGCTAAGTAAAGGGGGACAGTGATATCTCTAGATCTAGTCACAATCCTTTCGTTTGTAAGCTGGCAATATATATAAATATATATATATATATATATATATATATATATATATATATATATATATATAAAAGGACGTTCTTATGGCAGTAGACACATTTTGGTCAATGGATAGATCACTGTCCATGTAAGTTTCCAAATCCTGAACAAATGGGTCAACATTCAGAGGCACAATGCCAATGTGGTAGTTAACAGTTGCAGATGACTTCCCAAAGGATACAATAATGCATTTTTTGGCATTTAGTTTTAATCCATAATTCTGTCACCAGTTATTTACTTAGGACAAACATTCCTGCAGGATGGCTAGGACATTTGAGGATTCAATAACTGCTCCTAGCTCACGGTCATCTGTAAACTTAGTCAGACAGAGCCTTTTGTATTGGACTTTAATTGAAAGAAGTAGATGACAGACAAGAGAGATCCCAGCATTGAACCCTGGGTGACTTCACTGGTGACTAATCTTTTTGTGGCGGTAACTTCCCCTGTTTTGATCTTCTGTGTCTTATCTGTGAGGAAGATGTATTTTTCTCCAATTGTTTCTACGTAATGGAGTCATTCCCTATCATCGGCCTGGTTTACCAATATACATTATGTTACCATTCTGAGACTGACTTTTAGTTTCCCAGATTACGTATTTATGCATGTCTGATTTCTTTTTCACTTCTGATGTTTCCCCTAGTCATGTAGATATATATCTGGTTTATGCATAGCTGTATTGCAATATGGGCTTTTGTATCTAGGCCCTCTTTGAAGATAGGCTCTGCCCAACATGATTTGTTGATAATCATAACTAAACAAATGAATGCAAATCCTTCTACTTCTTTGAGGTAACATCAAAGCTAACCCATGTCCATTCACACTCTCCTGTATCCTACTTAACCGAGAATGGATAAGAAACAAAACAGAACATATAATTTCAAAGCCTTCATTGCCTTTCACTGGCCTGATTTAGTGGCTATCACAGAATCATGGGTAAAGGCTAACAATCCATCGTTACCATTTTTCCCTATTTAAAACTACTTTTGCAACACTGGAGTAGACTCAACACAAGGAAGTGTAACTCTCTTTCTGCTAAATCACCCTTAAACATCCAACTACTTGCTCAAGGAAACATCAACATACTTCTTTTTCTAACTGATTACTTGTACCAATTCCGTCCCCTAATAATATCATACATCATCTCACTCTAGCATGTTTACCACCTCCTTGCTTGCTTCGCAAGCTAAATAGCCTATTAAAAAAATCATGTCAATCAAAAATCTCATAATACTTGGAGATTTCAATCTCATCCTGCTCAGTCGCATTTCCAATGGCCTGAATACTTTTTTCATATAATTCAACCTTACCAATTAGCAAATCAACCTATTAGACCCATCCTCAGCATGCCATACCACTTCCCTTTAGATCTCATTTTGATTAACAAACCTTTGCTTATCACAGTCATCGCAATCCATCCATCATTTTTCAGTTATCATCATCTTCTCAGTTTCCATAGGCATCATTCTTATATCCATATGTCTCCAAAGATCATATCTTTCTGTAATAGATCAGAGCCTAACATTAAAAAATCTTAAATCCACCCTTTCCTCAATGGACTGTCAAAACTTCTGAATTCAATTAACCCTAATACTGCTGTAGAACTACTCACCTCTATAATTAGTGACCTGAAAAACACCATTTGCCACTAATCCAAAGACTTTGCATATCAAAAAGTATCATCTGGTTAACTATAAGCTTAAAACTCTTCTTCAACTCAAATCAAATACATGGCATTTATGGAAAACCCTTCTCTTTCCCATAAACAGGCAATGGAAAAACCTATCTACACAACCTTCCCAAGGAAAAAAATATGCCATCATAAAAGTCACCTAATGAAATCATAACAAAGATTACTAATGAAATCACCGCAAAAATTCTGAGAAGAGGTCAGCCATCTTACATGCTGGAATAACATTCCCTACATGAATTCCATATAGTTTCAGCTTTCTGCTTCTGATTTCCTTTCTCATTTCTGTAACTTTCTTGTCCCTTACTCTAGCCAATTCCAAACTGACTCTGCCACATCTGTCAGCCCTCCATTCATCTCTTTTTTTTCTTTCTCAGAGCTACCACATCCAAAGATAGCTACCCACTGCTTGAACAGAAGAAACATGATACCTCCCCCCTGGTACAGACAATCTTCACCCATGGTTTATTTATCACTGAAACAACATTATAACCCCATCAAAACACACCTGCAACATGTACCTAATATCTAGAAAATGCCATTGTAAAACTTTTTTCAAAGAAGTCCAGGCTTTCCAATCCTTCAGACCTCTGGATCATGTCTCTCCTCACTATTCTAGTGCATATTGCATAGTGCAAAATATAATATACTCAGGCTTGACCGTAATAACGAAGGGTGGTGTGGTGCAATACTGTTGTTTAGAACCATCTTAATCACTACCTACCCAGCCTGTCCAACCCAAGAGTAGATAAGGGAGCCATTATTCTCACTACAAGAGTTAATAAGTTAAACAAAAAAGACTATATTAGACTGGATTCTTATAAACAAACTCAATATCACTTATAATGTTGACACTGCTGCCTGATGACCTCCTCATTCACTGTTTACATATGATTAGAGAGAAAAACTGATTATTCTACTTTCCTTTCTATTCTAGACAATCATGCCCCGAACGCGCTATTAGAATGAAAAGAAAACTAATATTCTCCAAAAATAGCTCTGGAAACAATGGGCGATCCCATAGAAATCAGTCTGATTTTCTATAAATAGACTCCTTTCTCTGGGTACTGCTAAAACTCCCCCCCACATGCCAACAACAGACACCCTCTTCAAACTGCAAATACTTTTAATAAATACTAATAACTTTTATCCTCCTAACAATCACTTAAACTCTAACTTAGCTTCTTTCTCTTTCATCTCCATCTCTACCATCTTCAACTACCAAACTCAAACTCAAACCAATTCTTACAAAAAGCAGCAAAGTAATTGCGTACCCATTTTCTATACTCATAAATAGACCATCCAAGAAGGAACCCTCCTATCTGGAAAATTTCTCATATTATTTCACAATATTTTAGCTCACTGTCAGCATGGCTTTAGACCCCACCATAGTACTACACTGCCTCCTTTCCTTTAGAACCTACTCTCTTCTGCCTATTCATTGACCTCCTCTAAGCTTTTTGACATGGTCAACACTCTTCTCTAATTAGCATTCTTATCTCCTCCTTACTTCCCGCAATAGGTAACCTCAAACATGGTTTACTAGACGGTATCTACTTCTCAATGCCAAAAACCAAACTTCTCCTCTTCACCCCACTACTCGTACCTCTCCACTTAACTTCTATCTATTCCCATCTTATATCAACTCTTTTCTATGCCCTATCTTCACCAACCTTAAAAAACTAACCTAAACAAACTAGCAACTTGCTATATTATATACCCGCTTGGCCACCACTGGTTTACCTTTTTACACCTAGCAACACCCCTATACTCACAACTTCTACTCCATTATAACAATCTCACCTCTCTTCGTTCCTCCTGTGGTGACTCACTTTTCACCAATACTGTAGGCAGAGTATGATTTGCTGCAACAAATCAAACTACATTTCCAAAACCACTGGCTCTGTTCTTGTAATACTCCAGGCTAACTTCCTCTCCTTACTCTCCATACCTTTCTTTCCTTCATACTCCTTCCACTTCCCTTCGAGCTTTTACTGTAATCTGCAAATAAATAAATAAATAAAATAAATATTGTGGAAAAATTACTCAATACCTCAAACACTAATACTTTCAAAACCAAAAGCAACATGGAATTTGGTTTGGTCACAGTATATCCACAGCTATCTGGATACTCATTGGCAATATTTTTTCTTTTTATTGATATCAACAGAGTCTTTGTTTTTCTTGATCACTCAGTTGTCCTAGTCCATCTCGCTAAAATAGGCATTAACCATTGACATATTGTCCTGGTTCAAAAACTGCCTCTCTAAATGACACTTCTCTGTGTGTTTCAACATATAAACCTCATCAATCCCTCTACAGAAAGGCATAACCCAGAGATCTATTCTGGCACATCTTCTCTTTTCTACCTACATTAACCTTTTCCCTCTTAACTTATCCCATCTTCTTCCTTCTCTCAATAAAAATTCATTCATCTGCTGAAATTATAGATAAGATAAACTGTGGTAATATGTAGTAGAATGACCTGTCTAATGTGAAATGATGAATATACTTCCGATGTATATGTTATTGTATGTATGTATATGTCTTTCTAATTCTAGCCTGATGTACACAGTTTCATTTAGATTGTACTTGTTATGGCTAAATGACAATAAAGTTTACTTTGATTACTTTGACTTTTGACTCTCCTGCTTTATGCTGATGACATAGTCCTATTCTGCTCCAACCATTCAATCTCTTCTCTTGAGCTGAAACTTCAGGATTATTTCCATGTCCTTATTCAGTGGATCAGTAACAGTTATTGCTTAACTCCTCCAAAACAAAAACAATGCTTTTTGCTACTAGGCAAAGGTTAATTTCTATCTCCAGTCCTGTACCAATTCTTGATTATCAGAATATCGCTACTGAGAATGTTACTACATGCAAATACCTAGGGATTTGGTCTGACCACCTCCTAAATTTCCATTGCCACATGGACTATAAACACAAATAAATCAACCCTCTCCTATTCTGGGGTTAATAGGATCTCCCTTTTCTTTACAGACCCTGAAGTAATGCCATATGTAAAGGTATGTTAATGCCTCAGCTAGAGGATGATATCCTTTGGATTGTCGCACCTCTAAAAGAAATGCAGCCACCATTCAAACCATCTCAAACACCATATACAGATTAACCACTCTGTATCTCTCCAAGAAATGAACACAACTGCAAAGCCATTGAAAAAGCTAACTAGCTACTTGTGAACCATCTTGCTAATGTTCATCATATAAATTACTGCTGCAGCAGCCTTAGCTATATGAGTTATATCCTGCATAGGATATAACAGCCGGCCAGCTTCCAAAGTTTCAGGACATCTACTGCATGCCCAAGCCATCAGTCAGCTTGAGCTGTAATGACTAAAAAGACAAGTTTAGGCAAGAAACCCTTCAGGGTTTTCCTGACACCAAAGAGTATGTACCTCTGAGGCTTTTCAGGATCAAAGGTTGGCTTGTGCTGTTCCTTTGCTGGGAAGATATGTTTCCTTAGAGGAAAAAAAACTTCCATTTGAAAAATGTGTTCATTTAATAAAACTTTCTTTGTTGTTAAAGTTATTTTAAAGCTAGGATTTTATGTTTTAATGGACTAGCTCAAGACTGTGTTGTACTTTTAAATGAGAGCACAGTTTTTCCCCGTCAGTTTAAAAGTTGTTTAAAATAATTGAAAACCATTTTTCTGTGGAGAAATTGTGTTTATTTTACCTTTTGGAGTTGACAAACATTTTAAAGTGCTTTTAAAGACTTTTAGGTTCATAGGTAGGTACTACCTCCAGCATGTTTTATTTATTGTTGTGGTGAGATTTAGCTCAGTAGAGCGAGTGGCTTACAGTGACTTAGATTTCTTTAGGTGGAGCATGTCCATCAATTCTGAGTTGGACATGCCTTTGTAAGTCAGGCAGAGATCACCTCTGAGTAAGTGATATGCCACTGAGTACAGCTGGAGTTTTTCCAGTCAGGCTGCATAGGACATATGTTTGAGACCAGTAATCCACTTGGTGAGGTACTTTTGTGGTCTTTCCAGCTGTTGGAATTGTCTTGTGAGGTACATCCTAAATGGGGCATTGTACTCTATGATGAGTCAGATGAGTGACAAGTAGAGGGGCACTATAACCTCTTTATTTCTAGATGCGAACCCTTTAGTAATTAGATGGGCTACATAGAAGGATTTTCTAACTACTTTGGCAATATGATTGTCAAAGGAGAGATTACTATCTACCTGGGTCCCCAGATCTCTTATTACCTCTTCTGTATTAATGGGGCTGCCACCTATGTGGTAATTCATGGGTGTTTTGTTTTTCCCCAAACGGGATGACTATGCATTTTTTGGCATTTAGCTTGAACCATGACTTTGACACCAGGTGTCCGTCTCAGTAAGGCTCTTTTGGAGAATGTCTGTGTCAGCCGGTGAGTCAATTATGGCTCCCAGTTTGCAGTCATCAGTGAACTTGGTTAGCCATAGTCCTCCTGTGTTTGCCTGTACTTCTGAGAAGTATATGCCGAACAGTAGGGGTCCCAGGACCGAGCCTTGTGGGACACCACTTGTGACTGGTTTAGAGTCGGACCTGGAGCCCACTATTCTTACCGTGTGAGTTCTGTCTGTAAGCCAGCTGGCAACCCATCTTGTGACGTAGGGGTTTATGTTCAGGCTGGTGAGTTTTTCTATAATTCCTGAGTGGGGAATGGTGTCAAAAGCCTTGGCAAGGTCAAGGTAGGAAGGTAGGCTGTGTGAACTACCTTCCCCTCATCTATGACCTTGGTGACTGTCTCAAAGACATCAACCAGGTTTATTAGGCATGATCTGCCCTTAACAAAGCCAAACTGGGTCGGGTCAAGTGTTTGGAGGTTCCCAATGTCATTGTTAATGAGTTCCATGATGATGCACTCCACAGCCTTGCAGACCAGGCTAGTCAGGCTTATGGGGCCCCTCCTTTGTGGAGTGGAATAACCGTTGCTGTGTGCCATTCTATGGGCACATAGCCTGTGGAGAGGCTGAGGTTGAACAGTGTGTTTAGGTGGGGGGTTAGTTCGTTCTGTAGTTCAAGCAAGACACAGCCTGGGACACCATCTGGCCCCACTGATGCTGTGATTTTGGCTTTTGAAAGGGCTGTTTTCACCTGTGCATCTGTGATTTCCGGGACACTACACTTTTCCAGTATTGTTGTGGGCCCTTTTGGGGGTGAGAGGGGGGAGAAGTTTGCACTGAATCTATCTGCCAGGATGTTGGCAATATCAGTGGGTTCAGTATATTTTGTGCTATTTTGCACTAGCTCGGAGCATATCTGTGAGTTGCCACTTAGATTCTTGACATAGCTAAAGAAGGCATTGTGGTTATTTTTTGAATCCTTGGCTATTTTCCTTTTGAAGTTAGCCTTGGAGGATTTTATGAGGGACCTTAGTTTCTTACTGATACTGATCAGGGATGTCTTTCCTTTATGGGATTTGCTTTTTTTCTGAACTAGTTTCCTCCTTCTATTGTATAGACTGTTTATGGCAAGGGTCCACCAGACTGGTTTCCTTCTCTTAGGGGACTGAGTCTTAGTTTTGCTAGGGATGAAACGATCCATGCATCCTTGCTGGTGCTCATAGAGTGCATTTGTAAAGGTTTCTGCATCTTGGGCAGCATTATCCTTTAGTGTGGAGGCTGTGAAACTTACCACCTCTGTCTTAAGTAAGGTGAAGTTTGCTTTAGAAAAGTTTTTTACTGTGGTTTCCTTAGTTGGGGGGTGGTGGTGGGGTGTGGACCTCCAGAGTGATTAGTTTATGGTCTGATCTAACCAGTGATGGGTTGACCTCTGGTGTGGAACACCTGTCGCCCATGTTGGTGATGACCAGGTCCAATATGTTTTCAACTCTGGTAGGGGAGTTTACCAGCTGATCCGGGGAATTTGAGTTGATAAATTCCAGGAAGCGCTGGACCTGGGAGTTTGTACTTGAGAAGTTTACCCAGTTAATGGTAGGGTAATTGAAATCGCCCAATATCAGGGTGTTTGGTAGGACCTTCATGTTTTCCAGTGTCTCCAGAAAGCTGGAGTGGTGGTCCTGGGTCATGGAAGGTGATCTGTAGCAGGCCACAATTTGCATTGCAGGTTTGCCTGATGTTAGTTGCACATGTATGAGCTCAGAGGTATCATGCTGCACCACTAACCTGGAGGTGTAGGTATCCTTGATGAATATGGACACACCCCCTCCTTTTGTGTTTCGGTCCATGTTCTGTGGCCGAAATGTGTGGTATGAGTTGTAGCCTGGTAGTGCTGGGGTGCTGTGTGGAGCCTTGAACAAGGTTTCAATTACTGCACAGATATCAATGTTCTCCATACTGAGGAGTGCTTTGAGTGCATGCATTTTGAGATTTAAACTCCTGGCGTTGAGTAGCATAACCCTCATTTTTTTATTTGTGCTGTTTATGGAGATGGGTTTGACTTTTGAGCCTTGGCTAAAAAAGGCACTATGGGGGCAGCAAGAGCCTTGGCCAGTATTTGAAAGCCTAGGGGTGACAGGTGCAAGCCATCTCTTGCAAAGCAATGAGGCCTGTCGAGCATGTCATCCCAGGCTGACAGACACTGGATCCCATTTGAATGACACCAGAAGCTTAACCAATTGTTGAAATTGAGAATTTTTTTCTTTATACTGCGGTATCATTCTTGGTGAGGGCAGGATGCTACTCAGGGTCAGGGTCATACCCGCCTGGGCTACATGATGAGAGATCTTCCATGTCTCTTTTCATGTAGTCCAGTGAGGTATGTCTCAAGTCATTCACACCATCATGAACAATGACAGAGTCATATTTGTACTTGTTCTGGAGTGACCTGAGTGCTTGTGTTATGTGGCGGATTCTGACTCCTGACAGGCAGCTAAGAGTAACCTTCTCCTTGTCCAGCCTAGTGAGTGGGACATCAGTGTGCCTGACTATAGAGTTGCCTATTACTAGTGTGTTAGGTATGTTATTTCGCCTTAAGGTCTGTGACTGTGCGGCACACCGATTTTGTGTTTTATGTGGCCTAATGGTTAAGGTGTTTGTCTTACAAACAAAAGGTACAGGGTTTGAATCTCACAGGGGATAATTGGCTAGGCTTAAAAAAAATGGCTCGCAAGGGCAGTTAGCCTAGTATGAACCTATGAAGTATGGTTTGTGATGGGAGGTGCAGGTTTTTTGGGTGTCTGCTTTGGAGATCTGTGATGATTTTGCAGGTTTTTATTTAGAGCCTCCGAGTATGATTTTGTGTATTTATGTGTATTTAAGTTTTATTGGCTTTTGCTGCTTATTTTCCCTGGGAAAGAGCCACTAGTTTCAATGTCATCAAAGAACAAACTCTCAGTCGTATGGTCATTCCTTTTTCCAGCCACAAATAAAAAAAAGTTAAGTAAACAGTCTTTGCCACAACAGTAGGTCAGCAGTTTGCCTATGCCACAGGTGGGAGACTCTACTGTTTCCATTAGTTGTACCTCAGACCATACAGTCACTGGGAGTAAGCTACGTCCTCTGCAGGTGTTGGGGTCCCCTCAGTGGGCACAGGAGAACCACTCTTATTGGTCCTTTGAGAAGGAATAAGGGATGCTTCCCAGTTTGGATGGAATGTTATGCCCTGCTCTGGAGAATCTGCTGCTTCTATTAACAACACTTTTAAGGCCCATTTTTCCTGTAAAAAAGAAACAGAAAACTAAACATGTATCAACATGTATCTGCTCTTCCAGAAATTTCCATAGACCTGAGTAGATTAGTATGGCTCAGGGTTTAATTCAGGCTATCAGTCTTTCTTATACAATTCTGATTTTACAGGAAGATGAAGGGACAGATACAGGATTTACAGGATTTAATTCTTTGATTTCTGATTCAGACTCAGAGCATAGCTCAGTTTCTGAATCTCCATTTGGAGTTTCTCTTTCTATGAGACTTTTCTTTTCAGAATCTGTCAGGTTTTCAGAGGGCGAGCACTCGGTTTCTCAGTGTGTCAGAAAATACTATGAGTTGTTACAGAAGGAATTTCCAGAAACTTTACTCATTCGTCTAGTTCTGTCAGCTTTCCTAAAAAGGCAATGAGACTGTATAAAGTTTCTCAGTCTATTAAGTTTTTGTACACTCTCCCCAAACTTTACCCAGAAGCTATAGGTATAGCTAATCCTACTGCTACTAAACATTTAAGTAATTCCAATCTAACTCTTGACTATATGGATGGTGTGATTATTAATAAGTACTGGAGAAAAACTGTATGCTTCCGCAACTTTGATTTTCAAAATTTTGAATAGTCAGGCTTACATATTAATGATTGCTCTGACTAATTTAGAAAGAATGAGGAACTTATTGTCAGCAGTTTCTTCTTGTGAGGAAAAATCTGCTTTAAATAATTTAATTACTTCTATTGTTTTCATTGTGTGCAGGCCAGATCCAGCACTAGGTGGCCTAGGTAGTCACCTCGGACCCACTGGCTTGGGGGGGGGGGGGGAGCAGGCAGGCCACAGATTGTCACATTTGCTTTTTTAATTTAAAAAAAAAAAAAAAATATATATATATATATATATATATATATATATATATATATATATATATTCTTAAAGGAGTTCTTTAAAAATGTCATCTCATCCGTGTATCTTTGCATGCATTTTCATTGCATGCATACACCTATTGCAGACTTCTTCCTTTCCACGTAAAGCACATGGAATCTACATCAAGAAAATCTGCTGCGTCTTCCAAACTCGGATTGAATTTACACAATAAGCACATTTGCTGTGACCTGCTTTTTCCACAGATGAAGGTTTTGTGTGTGTGTGTGTGTGTGTGTGTGTGTGTGTGTGTGTGTGTGTGTGTGTGTGTGTGTGTGTGTGTGTGCGCGTGTGTGTGTGTGTGTGTGTGTGTGCGTGTGTGCGTGTGTGCATGTGCGTGCATGTGTGCGTGTGTGAGTGTGTGTGTGTGTGTGTGTAAAATGTACTACTTAGGGATGCCAGGTTCTTTAGTTATAGGAGATAAGAGCCTTAATCCTGTTCTAAGCTGCTCAAAAAATATAACTTTCAGTGCATTTTCAAGGAATTGTGAGCATCAGTGCATTTTCAAAGACGTGTGCTTCAAGGGCTGCTGCTCATGCTAAATCTCTTTATAATGTGCAGTTGTTTTGTTTATAAATGGTCATCACTATTATGCTATAAAATTTAAAAGTATTGTTAGTAACACAACAGGTAGCATACTTGTGTTTGATGCAGAAGGTTGTGAGGTCTACTCCCACAGCATGTAGATGGACTGATGATACCATGTTGCACTTTAAGTTTAAGGTGAGGTGGGGGTGTTGCAGTCCTGAGTATGTCCTCCTTTGGATGGCATGACTAGTAACTATGAACCTGTTCTCTGTTTGCCATCCATTCTGTATTGCACTTTTACTGGCTTACCAATTCATTTATTATTTTTTTAAGTAACCTAAGCAATTTATTTATCAAGGGCAGTAGGCACTGAATTTGTAGATGAAATAAAAAGTTGCTTGCTAGCAGCAACCTCTTAATTAGCTGCAGATCTCTTTAATGTGAAATTATACAAATGACTTTTACTTTTGCAGAGATTATGCATATTGTCTAATACTGGTGGATTGTAATGATGGCCTTTTGTGTCTTAACTGGGCAGTTTTGTCATTATTAGGCCATAGTCCAAACACCATTTGCTAGCATGATTTAAGCCCTGCTGGAGAATATTTAGGCCATATGGGTATTTATGACAGTCTTGAACTTATGGTCATTGGCAGTATATCTAGATTTTACTCTTTAAATATGTATTCAATGTTACATCTACTATTAGACTGCCATCTTCTAAACTGTGATCTACATCTTCATCTCCTCCACAACAATATATATATATATATATATATATATATATATATATATATATATATATATAATATGCAAAGTTAAATCTAAATAATGTCTCACTGAATTTATACTTTTTGTTGACTTATTTGTCTGACATTTTGAAATGTCGATTATATGATATAGACCCTCTTTCATGCAATTTCAGTTAACACCCTCCTTGTGGTGTCCAGACCTTTTTTGGGCCTGACTTCTTTAATTAAGTTCTTTTGCCAGTTAATAATAATAGTTAATAATAAGAAGTATTATGAAAGCTGAGGAGTTACTAACAAAATCACACTAAGATTGTTAATCTACAAAGAAGAGAAAGTAATCACTATTTGTCATGTATTTATTCATATTGCCATTTTTATTTTCATATTTTTATTACTGAGTGACCTCCATACTATTGAAGGGCATGATGTGAGATGCTATGGCAGGCAACAGGAAAAATCATTGTCGATGCCCATTTATACCACACTATACATTGGAGATATTCATATTTGTTTGCAAGAAATTATGAAAATAAACAATATTTCCATATGTACTTAATACTTCAAAAATCAAGTGATTTATAAATTATTGTATGACATCAGTCAAAACTTTAGACATTGTTGAAGAAAAAAAACATTTTCCCTGTAAGTTGCTCACCTTGAAAGGAATGCCTAATCAACAAAATGCAGCTGGCTAATACACCTTTAAAAAGAACATTCTTATTTAGAGTGCTAAAATTAATTTGCTCATATAAGCATTTGCTCTTTTGACCTGCCACTCTTAAGATATGTTCAGTTTTATTTACATTGCTAACTATACAACTGAGCATATCTTTTAATATTATTGTAAATATACCATTAAACATGCACTCAGAGAGGAATTTTTTTTGTTGTCATGAGCAAGCTTATGTATGGTTAGCAAAAGTGTTCTAACAATATAACTCTCAGTTGTACGGTTTCCAATATATGACCATTTGTTTGTGAAATTTTGGCAAAGATATAATTCAGTTATATCCATTATTAACTCCCCAAGTGATGCAAACATCCTGCAGAAAGGCCTCAATAGACACATGCAACTGTTGGAGACGCCACAAAAGTACTTCAGAAAGAGAATCCTAGGCCTTAAACACGTCCTACATGGACAGACTCAAAAAAACTCCAGCTATTCTCTGTCTCATATCATGTAATAAGAGGCGATCTCTGCTTGACTTACAAAGCCATGTCTGACCCAGCTCTGTTAGAAATGCTACATCTAAAGAAATCCAAATCCCTCCGCACCACACACTCCAGAGACCTCAAACTCATTACCACAATCAACAAAACATGCTGGAGGGACAGGTTAATAACTCAGAGACTGTCCATGCTCTGGAATAGACTTCCCATACATGAAAAGCAGAGCACCTCACTGGCCTTCAAGAGAAATCTTGATGAGTGGATGGGAAATAGAAAGTTCACCCCGGGGATCACTGCAGTAGCTGTACTTGATAGAGGCACTGGGAACTAACATCAGGTGTCACAATGCTAGGGCACTTCTATGGGCTAGGCTTGTAAAGGCTCCAGAGCCATTAGCCTAGTACATACCTTTGAACCTCTGAACCTATGAACCTATGTTTGTATACATTGTAATATTTATTTATTTTATTTATTTATTTTATTTTACATTTGTTAACTAGGTAGATTCCAGCTGGGCAAGTAGCCCATTTCCAATGGAGACCCAAGTAGATAAGCTCCATAACAATAGCACAAAAAGATTACAAACATTTTAAAAAGATTTACAAACAATATAGAAAATGTTTGACAGTTGCCAACAATCAGAATTTACAGAAAGGTGAATGTAAAACAGAAAGCATTACATTTCTTAAGCCTTATTACAGACAGTAATATGAAACTCATTAGATATATAATCAGAAACCATTGTAGTATTTTCATTTGGTAGAAGTAAGACAAGAAGATAGCAGAATAGAAAACATGTGATTGAAGGCAGGAGAAACTAGCCAGGAGTATTACAGGAGCATAGCCATTGTTGAGTAAGGTATTTCTTTAGGAGTTTTTGGACGCTATGACGATATGTATTTTTTTAAGATATTCTGGGGTAATAGGATCCACTGTTTGGCTACTTTGAAGGATTAGAGAGAGTCACTGAAGTGATTATGGGACTTTGTAACCTTGAGTATAAGTTTATCAGATGATCTAAAGGTCTGGGGGTTGATATTTAGTTGCACTAGGTTGGAGAGTGCAGGGCAGTTTTCATGTTTGTGGATAATGGAGTGGGCAGTGGTGAGCTGATTGAGCAATAACAGATTGGGAAATTCAAGCCAGTGTAGTTTTGAAGAGCAAGGCAATGATGGGTCCTGTTGGGTATATTAGCAGCAAATGTTGGTATTTTGTTGTAGCAGGAATCAAGTAGATGTAAATCAGACTTGTGCATGTTAATGAAATGTTGAGAACAGTAGAGAAGAGTAGGTAGAAGGTGGGATCTGGCTGTGGCTAGTCTGGCATTTTGAGTAAGGTAAGGTTTGGCCCTATACAGAGCACCATGTTTGATGTGAACTGTCTTAATTGTGAGTGATATGTGTTTACTGAATGCTAGGTTGTTCTCTATTGTGACACCAAGTAGTTTTGTTTGGTTAACTGGTTCTACTATAGTGCCATTAGTGGATTAGATGGAGAGAGGAGGTGGTTTTGCTTTGGATTTTCTGTTAGAGAAGACCATTAATTCTGTTTTGTTTGGGTTTAGGATGAGTTGAAGTTCATTTAGGTAATTTTCAATATCTAGAAATGACTTTTGCAGATTATGTTGGAGTTCTTGGGATGTGGGAGCAGAGCAAATAAGAGTAGCATCATCAGCAAATTGAATAATAGAAGCAAATGTAGTGGCAGTGTTTAGACTATTTGTGAATATAATAAAAAGGAGAGGGCCAAGGATGGAACCCTGAGGAACCCCAGTAGAGACTGGCAGGAGTGTGGAGAGTTTATAATCCCATTTTGTTGCCTGTTGTCATTAGTGAGGTAGCTAAAGAACCAATAGAGAGCTGTAGAGTTGAGGTTGAAGGAGGCTAGAGTTTTGAGTAGTAGTTGGTGGGATACCATATCAAAAGCTTTGGACATATCAAGGAATATAGTAGAGACTAGTTGTCCATTGTTTTTGAGGAGGTTGATGTAGTTAGTGAAACTTATGAGGGATGTGGAGGTACTGTGTTTTGGACAGAGGCTGTGCTGTAAACTAGATAACAGGTTATTTGTAGTGAGGTAATCCAGGAGCTGCTTATGGATACATTTCTCTAAGATTTTGGCTAGCGGTGAGAGAATGGCAAAGGGCCGATAATTAGAAAGATCTTTAGATGGGCCTCCCATGTGGAGGGGGATGATATGGGATATTTTCCATAGTATGCTCTCATATTGTTCTGCAATGGAATGACTGATTAGGATAGATACAGGATAGGGAATGGAGCTTGCAGCAGTTTTTAAGAAGTCATTAGGGAGTTGGTCAGCTCTAGACAAGTAGGTTTTAGTTTTGATAGGAGTTTTTTGATATAACAGGTTTGTATCGGTTTAAAAGAGAAGTAGTTGAGTTTAGAGTTAGTAGAGGTAGGCACTTTAAGAGGTTTGTTAGATTTGCTGTTGTTTAAAAGTGAGGTGATAGTTGTGATGAAATGAGAGTTAAATTGGGATTCTATACAGTCAGTGGTATTTGTTGAAGATAGTACAGGGGTAGAGGTTTTGCCAGGGTTGAGTTGGTAGTTAAGGTTTTGCTAAACTTTTTGTGGGTTATTTATGTGTTTTTGCTGACAAGCTAGAATATAAGATTTTTTTTGTCAGATAATATCTGCTTCTTATATTTCTTACTTGTTTGTAAGAGGTGTGGTTTTCTGAGGTTTTGCAGGTTTGACAAGCAGTCCAGGCTCTATCCCTTTGTTTAATAAGAGATTTAGCATCTTTGGCTATCCAAGGTAGGTTTTTAGCTTTGGAGCAAATTTTTCTTGTTGGAGCAAGATAATATATTATTATACATGTGGAAAGACTGAATGCACTGATTATTATAGCTGTAAAGAATACGTCTTACTAATAAGAGAGAGTAGCTGATGCATGGAATAGATTACCAAAGTATATTAAATCAAGCAATAGTTTAAACATTTTTAAGAAAAACTTCACTTATTAATTTTGGTATATTGTCAGTCTTGAAAGGAATTATTGCCTGTGACGGAAATATTTAATTTTATGTATGTATGTGTGTATGTATGTATGTATCATTGCTATTTGTACTGTGTAGTAACTTTTTTTTTTCACAAAATATTTACATTTATGTTATGCTTTTTAAGTTCATTTTTCAGAAGATGTTCTGGAATACTGGGATATGAGTTAGGTGCGAGAGATGTGCCATTCCATAACTCATAGGTGCTAATGAGTAAAAATAAAACAAGCAATCAAATAAATATGAAAACAATTAAGTAAGACAGTACCTTGTTATGCAAACAATTTCATCCTAACAAGTTTTACAACTATGCCTTAAGTGAGAGTAGAATAATGGCAGCTTTTATGCTCTTTTCTTTTTTAGTGTTCTATTTTGAATATGTTAGGCAGGGAAAGAGCATCAGTCCCATTGGACCTATTTCAGACTCTGCCCAGGGAAAACACAAAGAATACATGACATCATATACAAAGTGAATGACAAAATGCAATATATAAATATATATAAACTCAATATCATGGTTGGCTTGAGGGTATAAAGGCAACATGTAAGCTATATTATAAGTTTACTATCATTTGATAGAACTGTAGTTGGGTGAAACTCACATAGTTGAAACAATTTGACTGAAAACCTGTCTGACTGAATCTTCATTTCACAAAATCACAAATGACAGTAAAGTATAGAAGTGTACAGGCAGTATGTGATGGTGCCATTTCTGAGGATATGATTCACACCCCAGATTTATTGATGTATGGGTTGGTAAACCAGCAATGATTCACTACATGTTTTTTTTTTCTTTTTTTGTCAATGGTTGTGTGACCATAGAGTTAGTATATATAATTAAGGGGGTATGGGAGTGCAGGTTGTCTACCCCTCCCCATGGCAAAACATTATTTTATGGTCTATTTTGTTACGTAGAATGTTTTCTATGATTTGTGATTCAGGGAAATGAGATTTTCAGTCAAGTGGGTTTTCAGTCAAATTGTTTTCAGCCATGCGAGTTTCAGTCAGCTGCATTAAACCAGCATTATATTGCATTATACAATGACCGTCCATTAATATTCCAAAACATGCATGCTGATTGGTCAGCGTGCACGTTGTAAATCTGAGTTATAGTAATGGAAAAAGGTCCGGTCGCCCGGACTTTTTCCATTAGTATAACTCTTTCTTACACTGTCTCGCTATGTTAAATGAGTTTAACATAGCGAGACAGCTTTAAAAAAGTAACGGAGATCTTCCTATCTCTGTTGCTTTTTTTAAAGCTGTCTCGCTATGTTAAATGGGTTTAACATAGCAAGACAGCTTTAAAAAAAGCAACAGAGATTCTCCTTTGCTTTTTTTAAAGCTGTCTCGCTATGTTAAACTCCTTTAACATAGCAAGACAGTTTGTAAAAAGCAACGGAGATCTTGCTTTCTCTGTTGCTTCCTCCCACAGCCCTGATGTAAGCATACGCATGCGGAGTACATCAGAACTGCCGCAGAATACCAGACAGTTGTGGAAGGGCAGCAAGGAGGCATTATACAATGCCATTATTTAAGAAAAGTAATTACTTTTTTTCTTAAATAATGTCATTGTATAATAGCAATAACCCACTTCTGGGTGTGGATAATGCTGGATTTACCCACGGTTGTCTTTGTTTGGCCACTCGAGCTTTGCCTCATGACCAAACCACACCAACCATGGTTAAATCCGGAATTACCCACACCCAGGCGTGGGTTATTGCTATATTATATTACAGAGTAACTGAAAAACAAAACACAGCATATACATGCTGTATATACAGAATGGAAATCAGAGTTGGCATACTGAAAGAATCACAATAAAATATAGAGTCAATGCAAGCTATGTAAAAAGAAGAAGGGAATAAAGTGGTTAAGATATATGATCAGAGAGATAGCAGTTGCATTTTACTTTGCATCAAAGAAATCACCCAGAACAAATAGTGAATCTGCTTTGGCCTCAAAAACTTAAGTAGTTGATTACAAACAATTTGAGCATTTATTTATTTATTCAATAATAATTAAGAAAGTAAAGCATGACAGTTTGTTTATTATTTTCTAAACTTGAAGACAGATTCTGCATTCAGGGAATTATGTAACATAAATACAGGCCATGTACTGATAAAATAATGCCTCATAGGAACAAATATAATTCCCTGAAAGTTTTTCATAGAAATGTTGAAGGAATTTCAATTATTGGCTATGATTCAGAGGGATATCACCACCAGCATTATTGAGACATACCACTTTTCCCAATAGCGTGATATTTTGCTATTTAATAGCATTATGCTTCAAAGATCTGTATGAGCCTAGCATTGAGCAGCATTCGACCTTCTACAGGTGTAACACTACAATACCAGTAGAAGATATTTGACTTTAATAATCTTTTTAGTTTTTGGTGTCACTCCAAGGGAGTGCAATAATTGTCTGCATGGGAAGATATGGTAGACAGACCATGCTGCTTTGCTAAGGATGGTCTGCATCTGTACCTCCTTAAACTTTCGGATATTGGACTAAACATTTTACACACCAATAGTGTGATTTTTTGGGCAGTTCCAGCCTAATAAACCTACTGACATAGCAAAACCAACTCAAAATAATCTAAAGTTGTTACTTTTCTGTACCAGGAGTCTAAACACGAAACTCTGGTCCCTGAAAGCTCTCCATTTCCTCAAAAATATAGACATCTGTGCAGTTACATAGACTTGATTTAAAGCTGCAGGGGGCATCCCAGCAGTGCAAGGCTGCAATGCCTTTCATACATTCAGACCAACTATAGCACAGCCAAGGGATAAAGTTGGAAGAATCTCAATTTACATCAATCACAGACATACCTCAAGGCTGGTAAAACAGTATGTCAGACTTTGTTTTTCCTCCGTCTGTCCTATGTTTTTGCTGGCCTGGCTCCCATGACCTGTCCATGACAGGTCTACCAGCAAACACCTTGCCCCTTCACTTTGGCAATATGGTACGGTCTGGGTGGGCATGCAGTGTGAGTGAGCTGTGTATTGCCCCATCTCTGCAGCAGCTTAGCCAGGCCCTCCATCCCCCCTGTGATCATGTCTCCTCTAGCAACATCCCCAGCCTCCACCAAGGATCATCATAGAGTGATGTTGTTGTACCACCCTCCTCCCAGGATAAACATACCCATCTCTTTCCTTGCTGCTCCATCTGTCATCTGAGTACTACTAATAGAATGTGGGTCACCAGGGCTGTAGTCAGGGCTTTATCTCTCTACACCACCAGAGAGACATAAACAGTGTGACACACTTGAACTTCTCCAAATCTGACTTACCATATGTAAAGTCCCATACCATATCTTTGCAAGTTATAGGACCACCTCCATGACCCAGGAAGCCCATGCAACATACATGAATGTACTAGAAACACTCGCCATTCAATCTAACACAATAGTTATGGGTAATATTAACTACCCCAACATTAACTAGGAATTATACACAACCACACACATGCAGACACAGAAATTCCTGGACTTAGTTAACACAAGCACCCTTGAACAAGTAGTCTGCATACCCAATAGGTGGTTGCAACCCATCTTGTGATGTATGGGGTTAACATTTAAGCTGATGAGTTTTTCAATGATACCCGAGGGGGTATTGTATCGAAGGCCAGATCGAGTCGAGGCTTGTATGGACCTTTCCCTCTTCCCTCATCAATGACTGGTTGTTTTGAAAAAAAAAAGTCAATTAGGCATGGCATGATCACTTTGAAAAAAGCAAACTGGGGATGGGATCAAGTCTGCAAATTCTCATGTCTTATTTATAGTCCATTATGATCCTTGCAAATATCCTTGACCTGGTCCTCACAAACATGGGGGATAGATGCACTCTCCCTAGTTTTAAGTCCTCATTAGTCAGGTTGGACTACAACACTGTCTCCTTTGAAGCAAATATTAAACCTGGGCCCCAGATAACTCCAGAACTTTTAGAAAGTATTCCAAGCTAACTACTTCCAGTTAAGTGACAGTCTTCCAAAATTCCAAGGCCCCCAAACCCTAAGAACACAGCTGCAAATGTGGAATTGTTCACAAAAAACCTGTACAATCATGGAAATAGCTAACACAAAAGCTGATATGCATGTAATAAATAAGATGACCTACAAAAACAAACTACCTGTTGGAATCCCAGTGTAAATAGAGTGTATAACAAAAGAAAGGAAATGATGTCCAAAAATAGGAAGGGCACTGTGCAGTAAGGTAAAAACTCTCTCATCTATCTGAAAAAGCAACTCGAGGGAATAATCAAGTCCACCAAAACCAAATATGAGACAAAAATATCCCCCCGAGCAAAGGGCCGTCTTATCCTTAAGATCAGGATCAGTTAAGTCTGCAACCTTATGGGCAACACCAAACAATGTGCTGAACTAATGGTGAATGATAACACCTATTTTAGAGGCAGAAGATACAGAAAATCTGCTAGTTAATAAATTTAGCTCCAATTTTACCCCTCATCACCTCCAGTCATCCACCTAGGAAATACAGTCTACCATTTTTCCATCAACTATCACTAGAAAGTAGATCATCACTGTGTTCTCAAAGGCGAAAATCATTGCTTTAATGAGCTCTAATAATATCCAAAAATGCCTGCTGAATAGCATAAAACATGACCTCTTAGGCCTGCTAGAAACTTTGTATAACCACAGCTTCCAGACAGGTTTCATGTCAAACAAATGAAGGATTGTAATGATTATCACTCTACACAAGGGAAGACCTTCCCCGGACCTGGGGAGCTGCAAAACTAGTCTTATATGCAAAGTCATGGAAAGAATTATCATGGATCTGAGATACAATGACATAGGAATCCTACATACACTGGACCCTATTCAATTTGGTTTTGTGAAAGGCAGGTCATGCCTACTTAACTTGATGGACTTCTTTGATAAGGTCACTACAGTTACGGATGAGGGCAAAGTAATGCACACTACTTATCTTGACCAGACCAAGGTATTTGATGCAATTCTTCACTCAAGCATTGCAGATAAACATTCAGAATTATAAATCCATATGTCTCACAATGGATGACCACCTGGATCACTGATTGGATGGAATAAGTTGGATAGGGAAATCCACCTCCACAAAGAGGAGAGTTACTAGCACATTCCCAAAAGGACTGGTGCTATGGTGTCTCCTTTTTGGCACCTACTTCCCTGAAGTTAGTGCAAACATTAAGGGCCTCTGGCTGACTAAGTTTGTAGATGACTGCAAGCAAGGAATAGTAACGAAATCGACTAAAGATGCACATACCCTTCAAGAGGGCCTGATACAGACAAAGAACTGTTGTCAGAGCCATGGACTAAAATTTACTGTGAAATAAGGCATAACAGTACCCTTTGGAATAATACCCACTCCACAGAATTACCACATTGATAATACACCCCTAAAAGAAGACACTGTGGTCAGGGATGTTGGAAAGCATGTTGACAGCAACCTGATCTATGATCAGCATGTGTTTATTGTGGAGAGAACGTCATTGTTCATTGCATAGCTTATAAGTCAGGGCATGAAATCCATGTCTAAGGAGGACAATGATCCTCTATACTTGGATCTCCAGTCTTCGAGTACAGCATATATTTTAGCATGTACATGAAAAGCCACATTCAATAGATTGAAAGACCATGGTGGTTCCTCACAAAAAGAGTAGAAGGAGTGAACAACAAGTCCTATGTGGACCATCTCAAAGCCCTATCCCTGTACCCGGTCTCCTCCAGATTGCTGCATGGTGACCTTTGCCTAGGCCAACAAAGCATCCTGTAATTTCCCACTGATGGATCTCAGCACACCTGCAAAATAAATACCATCAGAAATACCTGATCTAAGGACCTAAACCTCACCTATGACATAGGACATGGAGGGGCAATGTGTCCCAAAGATTACTCCTTCTCTGGAAAAGGGTACTCATCTAGGTGAAGCAAAGCTCACCCCAACCATAACAATCATAACTTGGACCAAAGGCTGGGAAAAAAATCAAATTTATTGTGGTTTGGCCCCTATGTCCCCAATGGACATGGGTGGCTTGTGAACACTTGAAATGTACAAGCCTATATCATAACCATAAAATTCCTTGGGGTATTGACACATGTCATCTGTCAGAGCTATTTGTTCTTGTGCTCTCCCAACAGACAATGCAATCACTTGCACACACACCTACCAGTAAACACACACACACACACACACACACACACACACACACACACACACACACACACACACACACATGCTGACACTCATGAAAATCACACACACACATATCCAGACAACTGCACGCATGCACCTACACATAAACACGCACAGACGCACACACACATGCACACAAACCCACACATAGTCACAGATGCACACATTTAGAGATGGTTTTCCAGTACTTATAGTCTGCAGCATTAACACTCCCATCCCTACCACAGGAGTTAATAGGTGTATGCCATCAAATGACAATGCACAGTTATATTTTGAAATTCTGATTGCACTGAAATAAATGTACATGACTCAGATCTTAGAAATATGGTCTGACTTTATGAATCCCATAGTCTGCTAGGTATAGAAATGCAAACTAATTTCACAGTCGCAGATTGGTGTGGTACATTACATTCAGTTTTTATTTTGGGCAGATATAGGACTTCTAGTAAGGATAAAGAATATAGTACATGGCCAGTGTACATGTCTACTGAGTGCTCATTATATTACAAGTGAATACAAATTAAATTCTACAAATAAAATGTATATGTATCTATATTTGGGTCTACTATACATGATCGAAATCTCACAAAGCCGAAACCCATATAGCTGAGACCATATGATCAACTTTTGAATTTCGATCATGTTAAAAAAAAAAAAAAAAAAAAAAATTAAACTTCACATTGCAATATATTTATATATATATATATATATATATATATATATATATATATATATATATATTGCGACTTTAGTTTTTGGAGACTTGCTTTTTCAAGGTACCTATATGAAACAACCATTTAAACACAACCAAACCATTTATGAAAGACAGACTTTAGATATTTTGTTTAAAGACAGAAGTTTGCCTATTGCTACTGCCAATAAGGGGGTGGGTGTTATTTATGGTCTAACGAAAGCTATGATATTGAAGGCATTAGACAACTTTTCTTAAGAAAGAGTTTGATGTTTTTTTTATAGTATGGAATAAAAAAATTCCAAGGTCATGCTCTCAAGACTTTAGCACCAAACACTAAAAGGTAAAAAGCAGTCTAAAAGGAGACAGAGAATTTATTCAAAGTTGAGTGCTTTTGTTACACTAGACCGTCATCATAACCCATGGTATACATTACACACTATTCTTTCTTTTTTCTAAGCAAATCATGTGGCATTAAAAAAATATCACCAAAGGAATATTAAAAATCTTATATATATGTTCAACTACATATAAATAAAATATAAAAATACTTACTAAAGTAAAAACCAAGGTCCAGCATTTCAAAAAGATACTGCTTTATAAAAACTAACATTTTTTTACTTAAAAGACACTTCACATTAATACTTTTGTTAATACCTGGACAACTATCAGCTGTTGATTTTACATGCTAATATACTTATTTTACTCAAAGTGCATTATTAAAGTCACCACCTCTAACATCTAAATATACTTTGTTAACTACTTTGAATGCATTTTTAATTACTGCACAGTTAAATGGTTAAACAATGCATTCTTTTTTATCTTTATTCTTAATAGCCAGACTGTAGCCATAACTGCATCCTAATAGTTTCCTAGTGATTTTCCCCACATAGAAACTCTTATGGCTAGAGCACCAGCAATGTAAACCGCACATGCTAAATTGCAGGTAAATCTGCGCTTAGTGTCAATACTTTTATTTAAATGATTAAACACTAATATCAAATCATTATTAATAAACCTCCATTGTTTGCATAACTTAGAAGGAAATGCATAATCTATCTTTCACTTATTTACAAATATAGATTTAATATCTGAACTACCGACTGAAAATGGAACTGGAAAAGTCCAAGAAAAATAAATGTTAGAACAGTCCAAATTACCTGAAGTGCCTAAACCATTAATATCAAAGGGAAAAATAAAACTCTCTTACTATTTCATTAAATATTTTCTTAAGTTCTTCCAAAGGATAATATCTCTCTGCAAATAACCTAAAGTTAATTACATCCTATTAAGTGAAGTTTTTCAAAATTCAATGCCCCACTGATCCCCGAGTTCACAGCAACTTAAGCAGAATTGTTCGCAGAAACCCTGCACAACCCTGCAATGGCTGCACAGAGGCTGCTGTACCTATCAGAAGCAACTCTAAAACAAATGACAAAAACAAGTCACACTGGTGGAATCCTAACTTTAATAGTGTATATAACAAAAGGAAAAAAGTCATGGCTAAAATCAGAAGGAACAACTCTCCTAATTTCAATAGTCCACCAATAAAACTAAATAGGAAATTAAAATGACTAATTAAATGCAACAATGCTAATTATGAGGTCAAGATAGCCTATCATGCTAAAGACAACCACACGGCCTTGTACGGCTATGTCCATAACCTCAAAGACAGCACACAGCCATTTGCAGAATTGGAGGTCAATGGTGCCACCTTCAGTGAGCAGAGTGACATAGAAAATCTACTGGCTGTCAAATTAAGCACAAACTGTAATTCCCCTCCACTCCACTACCCTCCCGCCATGAAATACCTTCTAGCATATACCTCCCAACTATTTGTATGGAGCAGGTCATGGAGACACTGCTAAGGCCAAATACACACATATCAATGGGCTCAGACAATATCCTCTGTTACCTCCTAAATAGCTTGAAACTTGGCCTATCAGAACTACTTCAGTCACTTTTCAACAATAGCCTCAAAACAGCCTTTGTATCACAAGAATGGAGAACTGCAATGGTTATCTCACTTCATGAGGGTGGATCATTAGCTAACCTTGGAAACTACAAACCAATTAGTCTTACTAGTCCAGTAGGCAAAGCCTTGGAACAAATTATCATGAAAATGATCAGCAAAGACATAAGCAACCTTCAGAGCGCTGGGCCCATAGTACTTTGTCTTTTTCAAGAGAAGATCATGCCTACCAAACCTAGTGGGCTGCATTGAAAAAGATCACCAAGGCAATGAATGACAGGAAAACAGTGCATTCTGGACCTGGTGTTCAATGCATTGCAGTTCTCCACTTGAGTATAATTTCCAAACTCACAGAACTGGGCATAAACCTCTACAAAACTTGCTGGATTGCCAGTTAGCTCACAGACAGGACCAAGGACTGGTGAGACAATCTCCCCCACAGATCATTCACCGGTGCAGTACCTCAGGTGTCCATGCTGGTACCACTCTTAATTGTCATCTATTTCTCAGAAGTAAAAGACAATGTCAAGGGTCTTGGCTGACCAATTTCATAAATGACTGCAAATTGGGAGCTATCATAGATTTCTCTGATGATACAACCACCTTACAAGAGGGTCTGACAAACAAATGATTAGTGCCAACACAAATTAA
>NC_056745.1:997219795-997284795 GCF_019279795.1 Protopterus annectens | reverse complement strand
TATGTATAAATCATATCAATATTCACAAATGACAAAGAATTATCCATAAAATTCCAGATAGCTGGGTTGGCAGTGCACATGAGTGTTCATTCTTGTACACACACACACACACACACACACACACACACACACACACACACACACACACACACACACACACACACACGTATATGCCCGTATATTTGTATCGATTTATATAAATATATATATATATATATATATATGTAAGGGATCACTACTAAATCTCGAATTACAGAATCTTGAGACTCTGAATACCTAAGAACAGAATCTCGAGCTTCCGTAATCTCTTAAGTAAAAAAAAAATAAATAAATGTACAAAAAAAAAAAAAAAGATTTAGACAGGTGTATGCAGGGGGACAAGCCCCCCTGCATCCCCCACACCCCCTGCACTTAAATATACCAACTTCAAGATCGCACTACAGTGGATTGAATGGCAACATTTCTGTTCCAATCTGCACGGCACTATTTAGCCATTCACTCCACTGTAGTGCGATCTTGGAGTTGGTATATTTAAGTTGCAGGGGGTGTGATGGGTGCAGGGGGGCTTGCCCCCCTGCATATTCTTTCAAAACTCTTTTTTTTGTTTATTTTTGATATTACAGAATCTTAAGATTCTGATCTTCGAGATTCAGAGTCTCGAGATTCCATAATTCCAGATTTAGTTGTGATCCCGTATAAATATATATGTATGTTAAACTACAAATTTGTTTCTTAAACTGTATGCACATTTTATTTCATTTACATTACAGTAATTTCTAATTGTCTAATTTATATGCTTTGCTATTCATCTTTATTATACTAATTATATCAATACTAACTGCACTTTTGTCAAAGTCCTTTCCTTTTTCTGTATATTGTTCGTCTTGCTAGTTTTAGATATAGTATGTCGAGCTTTTCTCTATGAGATCCTACTATACAGGGCTATTAGCTCAGATTATTCCAGTGAATGAATGGAAATAAATAAATAAAGAACTTCAGTAAATTAAATAATGCCTTCTCCAATAGCAAGTAAGTGGGCCGCATCACATATGCTCGTTAACACATACTCCTTTGTTGTTAACACGCACTCCTTTCTATTGCTTTCTACTTCCTTCTCTTCTTTATCCATATTGTCCCATCATACTGTCATGCTGATACACTATTGTTGTAAATATTGTTTATATCAATTTTCTTGTACTAATGTAAAACTTTTTTTGTTAAGATTGCTCTTAATTATCTGCACCATTATGATTGTATTCACCAGGGTTTTGCTAGAAATTGATCTACTGTGCACTATCCTGGTAAAAAAAAGCATAACTAAAATAAATAATATGAAATTAACTTCTCCTAGCCATCTTGCTCTTATTTAGTTTCGTAGTTTTTGCCTCCATTATTTTTTGAAGAACAGCAAAAGGGCAACAATGGACTCAAAAATGGATGCAACCTGCTGATAAAGTTTTGTGGATTATGATTAATTCCAATTTCATTATCAAGACCAGGGTGTAGCCAGGATTTCTGGAAAATCACATCATATTGTAGACCAAAGTACACGACCTTCCAGAATGACCCTGTGCCAAGGTAGAGTTCCTCCCATGACTCCACCACGAATAGTTCATATTCCTGTAAAGCAAACATTTTTTTGTATTGCTAATTCAGTGAAATAGTTTGCCCTGTGATTTCTAAAGCAAATTGGTTACAGCATAGAGCAGGACCCACAGCAGTTCAGTTTTCAAGTTTCATTGATTAACAAAAGAACAATGAAGTACAGTTGCAAAAAGGAGACACATGATCAACTATTTCTTAAAAATGTTAAAATGTGATATTAGTGTGTTGCTACAGTAATGACATAATCAGCCCTCAGTACTAGCAGTGAACATCTATTGAGTCTATCCATCTTTATGATTTTCTTTAATTACTATTTTAATGAATGTGTAGGAATACAACATACCTCTCAATTGCACCAATTTTTAAGGATTTCTACATTTTTTGCTTATAATTTTGCTCCATCTTTATTAAAATTGGTGATCAGTAGAGAAAAAAGGAGGTGCATTGTAATCAGCTAAGTTAACAAAAATCCATTTGGAGTTACAGAATAGTTTTAGTTCAGAAAATATGAGTTAATTTAGGTATTCTCATTTTGTCAACTTTCTACTCTGGATCAGTCATGCCAATATTTTGAAAATGCCCTTAATGACCTGTCTGAGGCTGAGAGTGTTGACATGTAGTTGAAGTATTTAGAATTATCTTAGTTTTACACCATTTTTTTGGCTCTGGAGGTAACCGTGATGAAAATAGTGCAGGAGCACATTTTTTTTTGTTATTATTTGTGATATTGTTTACTTTTTCACTTGTCTTATAGATTTACAAGTAAACTTGTAGCCATTCTTTGCAACAGTGCATAACCAGTGTGTGTATGTGTGTGTGTGTGTGTGTGTGTGTGTGTGTGTGTGTGTGTGTGTGTGTGTGTGTGTGTGTGTGTGTGTGTGTATTCTCCTTTTCCTCCAGGCCCCAGGATAGGTACAATAGCAGGACTTCATTGGTGCCAACCAGTAGCAAAAAAAAGATTAGTGCCACCAAGTAGCTAGTGAATTTATAATTGACCAATTATTATAAAAAAATAAGAAATAAAAAAAACAGCTACTTTGCTTGCAGTGAGAGCACCAAAGATAAAACATGGTAGCTACCTTTTCTACCTTGCACCCTCCTCCAAGACACCCAATCAGAAGTCTTTGGTGTGGTGCTTGAGGCTCATCCCTTATAGAATGATGAGCAGACAGCAATGTAAGATGAGGTATAAAGGGGGCAGGAAGTAACCAGTAGTCTGATATGATAGAAAGCATTACAGTTTTACCAAAATAAAGGTAAAAAATAAATAAAGTAATTAATATAATAATATTTCTTATATTATTTTGTGTGAATTGTACCCCTGTAAGCCAGCACCTCGGGATGTCAGCCTTTATTGCTGCACTCTTTCTATGGTACTCACACACACACAGACAGACACACACACACACACACACACACACACACACACACACACACACACACACACACACACACACTCAATTATGCTGCTGGTCTAAGTTTAAACTGTCATCGACCATTGTCCCCAGATGTTTAATGTAGATGGGTATCATTTTTTGTGAGTTAAATATTCATTTTGTAACCATAGCTTAGGTCTTTTTTGACAAGTCTCATGATGTTATGTTTACTCACTTTAAACCAAGGAGGGATGTCATTGTTATTCCAGCAGTCCATGCATCTGTTTTGAAAATCCATTTTGCAAAACATCTTTGGAATCTTTTATTGAAGTTGTTATGTTATACAGTCTGCAGTCATATATGCTCTGGCTACCTAGATACATTCCTTACTTTTATAGCTGACAGAATAGTCTGAAAATATGTGGTCAGTGCACAGAGCCAACTAAGACAGCACTTGTAATCTTCTCATGATAGATGGGTAACAACCCCTCCCTCCCTCCCCACTACCTTCCTGATTTGCATTCTATTGCTTGACAAGGATTTATGCATGGACCGTGTATGGATTTATATTGATTGCTTTTTATTTGTCAGTTATTTCATTATGTGGAACAGTGTCAATGCTTTTGCTAGGTTATGATAAACAACATGGATCTTCAACCCTTTATCTTATGCTGCTACCTCTTTAAGACAGAAAGACCTCCATTTAGTAAGCCTACTGTTCCATATCTAAAAAAATAGATCTCTGGAATCACTTTAAATAATCTCAGTTTTGATTATTTCCATATTTTCCCACTGGTACTAGAAAGGTTAATGAGACAAGTTTAATTTGTTCAAAGAAACTTTCAAGAGTATAGGTGTCCATCTAAAAGCACATGGTATTGTATCCCTACAGTCAATAGATGGATCACAGTGTTACTCATTTATAAAGAATTAATGAAAAATACTCCATCAATAAAAATTACGATTAACGTATGCAGAAACTTTACACTTATGGTGGCCTATGTTCAAAACTTGCCCTCTAAATGATTACTCTGCAGGCTACTGTTTGTCTTCCCTGTCTCCATTGCACAATGTATAAGTCCAATCACATCTCCTCGTTAGTCCACGTATCATTTTGGTATAATTAGCAATGTGATAAACAATAAGTATGTCCTTCTTTTATATGCCAAGGTATAGTCACAACATTAAGGATGAGTATGTTACCTTGTGTACTTTATTGGTTTATTAATGACCATACTTCAGAAATTCATACCATTTATTGCTTCGAATTCAGTAAGCTTCCAGATAGCTACTCTGCTATCATGCCCTTTACAAAAAAAGGAACCTAGAGCTATCGCTAATCAGATGTTATTAGACATATTTATTTTATTATTTATTTTACATTTGTTGACCGGGTTAATCTAACTGGATATATGTCCATTTTCAGTAGAGGCCCGAGGAGATAAGCTCCATGACACACAGATAAAATAATCGCAAAACAATATAAAATTACTTCAGTTGTGTATACAAGGACAAATCCGGTTAATACAGAAATAATACAGAGAGAACAGAAGTCAATACAATGTAAAATGCAGGTTCAAAATAACAAGTAGGTACATTACTTAATGGAAAAAAAGGAGGCATACAGGCTAATTCCATATACAAGTGCAGTACACAATAAAACAGGCAGATTAATGTTCAGTAATAGTGAAAATGTGTTTTTTTTTTTTTTTTTAACAAAAAAGTATCCAGAGGGATGGAAATAATGAAATACAGAGTGAGAAAGGTAAATATTGTTAAAAAGGAAGATAGAAGAGTTAATGAAAAGTATAGGGTAGGCCAAGTGTATTTGGGTAGAGTAGATAATTAGTCAGGTTTAGTACAGGGGTATAACCAGTGTGTTCTGAGGAAAAGTTTCAGTCTGTTTTTGAAGCGTGATATAGAGGAAAGTGAGGAAAGGTCGCTGGGTAGGAGATTCCAGAATCTTCCCACAGTATTAAAGAAGAGACATTAGTCATAAACCATCCATGGATATAAACCATCTCTTCATAATCTTCTGATGTTTTGTCTTGAATTTCTCTTGAGCTCTGTTGCAGTCATATTGGTGTTGTATTACTCAAGTACTGATGCAAAATCCTCTTCACTGTCGGTGAGCAACATGGTAAGCACTATTCATTTATCAGTCAAATTTCATAAAACATTCCATATAATCTCAAATGCAATTCCAGCATCTTTAAACTACCTTTCAGAAACGTTCTTTTCCTTGCACTTCTGTCCATGCCAGATGCAACATCTTCCATATTTTCCTTGTTTGACAATTTTTGACAAACCAGATTTTACATATCAAAAAACAATATTTTACAAAATCTTCATTGAAAGTTTAATCATATTTTATTGAGATCAAATTAACAACTACACTTTACAATCACTCTTCCTACCTGAAATTATTTTGCCATTCTGATTTGAAACAGCAGCATACAAATTCTAGTCTGATTTTCATCTTGTAATGTCTTGTCATTTCATTTCTCTTCATCTTCAGTCTTTTTCACTGATAACCTTAGCATTTCATTTATTAATTCTTAGAATTATTCTGTGAAACCTGACTGCCTGGAAACAATATATTCTGAATTGGGAACATCAGAGGAAATTAACATATTTTATTTCTGGAGGGCAAAGT
This sequence comes from Protopterus annectens, assembly GCF_019279795.1. Taxonomy (NCBI): domain Eukaryota; kingdom Metazoa; phylum Chordata; order Ceratodontiformes; family Protopteridae; genus Protopterus; species Protopterus annectens. The sequence continues at coordinate 997,279,158 of NC_056745.1, read as the reverse complement.
GGCCTACTTCAACCCATAAGCTGCTTCACATGTTGAACCGTATTATTTAATGTTTTACCTCAGTGATTGTTGCAGCTTGAAATATGGGTTAACTTCACTCGTATACAGGTATATCATTTGAAGTGCCTTATTCAGTTACTCGTTGCAGAGTTAGTATTCACTCAAAAAAATTCATTTCCTCAGTTCATGTATCTTCTGAGAAGGGTAAATAACCTGTCTAAAATTCCAAAAAAACATACATCTGCCATAATTATTAGCAATCATAGTAGATCTACATTTTTTCTTGGAATCCATTACCCTTGGTAAGCTGGAGTTGATCATCTGAATGAGTGCTTCATCTGCATAAGTCCCTATATCTCCCACCCATGCATTCTGTATAATTAACCAGTTATTGTCCCCACCAACTGTGATTGCCAGATCCTGTATAAGTTGATGAAGTGAATGTCATGGCAGCTTCATGGTCCAACAAGGTGCTATAGCCATACTCAGAGGTATTAGCTTGATAGTTGTTGAGGCCTTGCTGTCTTTGCACTGGTATACCCTTTTGTAGACCATTAACTGCTATTTGTCACAGACTTGAAACTTCTCTGCCCATCTACCAAAGTAGTAAGTCTTTTCCTACTTGCAAGCCTAGCTGGCAGTCTGTGTCCTGACCACCACTGGAACTAAAGATGTGACCCTAGGTTCAACAGCACATATTACATCTAGTTAGAGAGACAGACAAGGAGGAAAAGCTGCATTATTCCTCACTCCTCACAATGTCAGCTTCAAAAGATGCTGAGCTTATAATCCAACAATTATATCCATGGTCATAATCAGGGGGTACCTGTTATTTAATCAACTGTCTTAAATGTCGATTATTGGAAGCTCGAATGGGGAAGTTCGAAAAATAGAAATCTCGAAGCTGCAGAAATTCAAATTCTTTCCCAGGGAAAGAATTTGGTTGGCTGTTTCCGTGGCTTCGACATTTTCTGTACTGTGGTGCGAAAGTTGCGGATTGGGTTAAGGTAAGTGTGTGAGTGTGACAGACGTTGGGGATAGGGTGCGGGTAAGGCAAGTGTGCGATAATGACGGACTTTGGGGTTAGGGTGCAGGTAAGGTAAATGTGTGGTAGTGACTGGGTTTAGGGTTAGGGCACGGGTAAGGTAAGTGTGTGATAGTGATGGACCTTAGGGTTAGGGCTTGGGTTAAGGTTAGTACATAGATAGTTATGTATGTAAGGTGTAGTGTAGGTTTATTAGGTTTTTGGTGTGCATGTGTTGTGTGCGTGTTTTTCAGAACAGCAAATTGTTTCCCTGGGAAAAAATTTGCTGTTCTGAGGTTTCGTTGTTGTCATATTTCAAACTTCCAAGTTTGAACATATGGTGTTCGAAATTTTGGAAGTTTGATTATACGACATAGACCCTAATCAGGGATTTATGTATCAATGCCAACAGAGTGGTTACAGACAAAAGATATGTTGCATACATTGACTATGCAAAAGTTATAATAAATAAAAATAGTTAACTGGTGTTACTGGCAAAATGTTTAATCATAATCATCAAGTATTAGCAACATCAAAGCTACTGGCATGAAGATTGTTTAGATATTGTTTAATCATTTTCTGTCCTAAGAAGAGGATGCTTGCATGTATGTTACATTATACACATTTAACAATATTTATTACTGATGTAATACCTCTGCTGTATAGGTTGACATGAGGTAACTTATCTTCCTCCCCATTATTAGCATGCAATTCAGCCCTGGGTTACAGGAAAAAATAGTTTGAGTTACACATTAAATCAATATTTTCACTCATCAATCTTATGTTTTAGCATAAATGTCTAAATGGGTATGACTATGATCCTTTATGCAGCTTTGCCCATCTGTTGCTTTCAGAAATACTTATAAAGAGCAGATTTGTGAAATTTCAACATGTTTCTGGCCAAACTTTGGTCTCAGCTATCCAAGGGCATCTCTGAGAGATGTTCATCACACCGATAACTGTTGCAGTAGCTGTAGCTATACGGCTTATATCCTGCCAAGCATATAACAGCTGGCCAGCTTACAAACTTTCAAGGACCTGCCATACTCCCAAACCATCATTCAGCTCAAGCAGAGATAACTAAAAATACAGATTTGAGCGCCAAGTCCTGCAGAGCTTTCCTGCAGCTTCCTGCAGCTAAAGAAAGTACTTCTCTGCAGGCTTTTGAGGATCACCAGTCAGCTTATTTTGTTTTTTGTTGAGCAGATAAGTTGTTTTTGGGGAAAATCATACACATATAAAAAATTGTTTGCATGTTTGTTTTATTATACTTTCTTGTTTAAGAAAGTTGTTTTTAAGTTAGGAGTCAGTGTTTTAGTGGACTGTCACATGACTTAACTGATCTTTTACATGGGCCACACTGTTTGCCTGCCAAATCAAAAGTTCTTTAATGTAATTGATAACCATTTTTTTCTCTGGAGAAATTGTGTTTATTTTACTTTTTACTGTGTTTTTATGGAAAAAGGGATTTTTAAAGACTTTAATTTTTTACTATTTCTTGCTGTTTATTTCACTGGGAAACAGGGGCCATTTTCATCTTGACCATGGAACAAGCTACTGATCACATGGCTGGTCTTTCTTCCAGCCACAAAAAGAAAACATTAAGTACACTGCATTTTCCACCAGAGCACTTTAGCAATTTGCCTCAGCTGTAGATGGGTGATTGCTGTACCATAGCTTGTTACTTAGATCACTTATCTTTTATCCTAGATTCATCTTGTGTAGCACCCACAACCACTTTGGACTGGGGGTTATCTAAGACTGCTGAGGTTCTCAGTGGACAAGGGAGAGACACTCTTGTCAGACCTGAGAGAAGGATCAGGGAAGGCTTCCCAGTTTAGTCAGAATGTTATAGATATCCTTGGGGAAGCTGCTGTCGTCATTAACAATGCTCTTGGTCCCAGTTTTCCTGTCAAAAAGAATTGGAAACTAAATATGTATCTACTCATCCTCAAATTTCCTTAGACTTGAATAGTTTGCTGGGTCTGTTTCAGGGTTTAATCAGTCTATTAATCCTTCTTATAAAGTGGTTTCTGGAAAAAGAGAGATAATGGAGACTCAAGAATCAAAATCTGGGCAAGAAGATGAAGGGTCAGATGCAGGGTTTTCTTCTGAGTTGTCTGATTCAGACTCAGAGGAGAGATCTGTTTCTGAGTCTCCCTGTGGGAGTAGGGGTATTCTTTCTCTGGGAGATCACTGGGGTTCTCAGTCCTCCAGAAAATACTATGAGTTGTTACGGAAGGAATTTCCAGTATTTGCACCTCTTTCTTGACTCTGGTAGTTGGCTTAGAGGATTTAGGAGATGTTAACAAGCTGTTTTCTATTATCCAGAGGTGTAAGGTTTGATTCACTCAACTTCCATTGTCTAACTGTGTGACTCTCAGCAAATCATATAACCAGAAACTGCTCCCAGGCTGAGTCTGATAATGGTCCATGGAGATCATTGTAAAAGTATGAGAAATGTTTTGTCTGAAGGTTCTTCTTGTTAGGAAAAATCAGTTTTATATAATTTAGTTTCTTCCATTTCACAGCTCACAACTCATTGTTTACAGTGAGTTATAACTCAGTTGATACTTCTTCCATGGCTATGGCGATGGATACTCTTTTGAGAAGGTTTGCTTGGCTGTCTTCTCAGGAACTCCCAGATGATGTGTAGACTGAGATTTTAAGTTCTCCTTTGAATAAACAGACATCTAAGAAGAAATGGTAGGTGGGAGTTCCAAAAAGAATTCTGGACACCCCCAAACCACTCAGTATGTAATGGAGCTTGCCCCCCTTTTGCCTTCCAGAATGTCTGAATCTCCACTTTTCTCTTTGGCAATACATTGTTACAGACAATGGGGTTCTGAAGGTCATCCATCAAAGTTACAGATGGCAGTGGGAAGAAGAAGAAGAAGAAGAAGAAGAAGAAGAAGAAGAAGAAGAAGAAGAAGAAATGCCTTCTCTCCAGGGGGAATGTCCTCAAACATTAGATGAAACTCCTCTATTTACCTGTGTTCTTTAAGACATGCTGTCTCAGGGAGTAATAGAACCAGTTTTTCCTTCCCAGGTAGGGAGAGTTTGTTTTTTAATTTAAACACATTTTTAGTGCCAAAGAAAGAAAGAAGATGCTTGGAGACAAGTTCTGGATCTTTCCGTCCTAAGCCTGTTTGTGATAGTGTCCCCATTCAAAATCCTGCCATTTCAGAATCTGTTACCTTATCTTCCTCATTTAAGTTTCTTGGTTATATTAGATTTAAAAAAATGCTAATCATCATATCCCTATTCATCCAGAATTCAAGTGTTGCATAAGGTTATTTTTGTCTGGATTATATTTTCAGTTCACTGCCTTACCCTTTGGACTACCAACTGCAACAAGAGTATTCACAAAGTGTCTAGATCCAGTTATAGCTCATTTCAGGCTACAAAGTATCCACATTTTTCATATTTAGACCAATTGCAGAGTCTTTTTCAAAGAGTCAGGAATCTCTCACTTGGGCAAGAGATCTCTTCTACAAACTAGGATTCCAACAGAACCTTCAAATGTCTTTTTGTTTACTCCTTCACACAGGATTCTGTTCTTGGGATATCAGCTAGACATCTCAATTCAAATCACTTTTCTCCCATAGGAAAACATAGATCTTTATCTAGTTTTATTTCTAAGGTTTTCCACTCAGACTTTGATCACTGCAAGGGAATACTTAAGGATTTTGGGTCTTGTGACATCTATAATTCTCATGGTATCCCTGAAAAGACTCCACATAAAAGAATACAATGATGTCTGAAATCTCTTTGGTCCCAGCACCAACATCCTTTTTTTCTTTTCAACTGTCACTGCTGGGTTTGTCAGAACAGAAATCACTTGATGGAGACTACAAATTTAAATTTCCCTATACCCAGATCTCCCTCTCTCTCTGCTACAAAGTGGTCAGTCACCACAAATTCCTTAGACTTTGCTTGGGAGTAGTTTCAGGAGGGATAAAAACTGCAAGGTGTGTAATACTCAAAGCACTCATGCAAGTACAAAATATAATAGAAATGTTTGCTCTGGTCAAGGCAGTCAACTCTCTGGATCATTTTTGGCCCCTGGGATTTCTTAAAGTTGTTTCAGACAATATCACAGTCATATGGTACATCAACGAGCAAGGGAGAATCAGACCCCCTTTCCAGACTAGTTATAACAGCTTGGGATATAGCTTTACAGCACAATCTCTCTATAGGCATCCTACATTCCATTAGAGCAAAACTGTTTAGCAGACAAGCAGGACAGGACAACAAAAGACCATCACAAATGGAAACTAAATCAAGGGATCTTGCAAGACTTGATCCATTTGTGGGTATTTCCTTAGCTAGACATATATGCCTCCTCTCTGAACAATCAGCTGGCAAGATTCTGCTCCAGGACTTCATGCAAGAAGGCCTGTAAGACAGGTGCTCTTTCCTTTCCTTGAACAGGAATGCTCCTTTATGCTTTTTCACCATTTCCACTTATACCCAGGGTACTACTGAAGGTTCAGGACAGAATCCTCCAAGATCATTGTGCTGACTCACTTCTGGTCCAAGCAACTGTTAGTCTCCCTTATTTTAGAAATTTCTAGGGCCAATTACTAGAAGCTTTCTCACAGAATGGATCTACTTACAAAAGATGGTGTTTGATACACTCTGATCCCAATCAACTTCAACTGACTACATAGATGATAGGGTTTTAATTCCCTTTAGGCAACTGTTTACTGAGGATGTGCAGCAGGTACTAATGAAAACAAAAAAGCCTTCTACTAGAAAATCATACATTAGCAAATGAAAAATGTTTTCTTGTTGGTGCCAACAACAAACCCAGCATAAAGTCAGGGCTTGTTCTCTGCTTATGTAATGTATGCGTCTGGCACCATCCTATGTCCTTTCTTATTTTTCCATCAAGGTTCACTTATTGGCCATTTTGACATGTTTGTCCATGGATCCTCCTCTTTCAATGCATTCTCATGTCAAAATGTTGTTGAAATGGGTTTTTCATAAGAGGTCTCCAAGAAAACCTACTGCCCCTTCATTGGATCTTAATTTTGTGTTAGAGAAGCTAGCACTTGTTCCATTTGAACAGACTAATCTGACAGACTTGAAGGTCTTAACATGGAAAACAGTTTTACTGATTGCCCTGACCTCTACAAGTAGGGTATCTAAGCTACAAGCTCTTATGGTGAGTCAGCCTTATCTTACCTTCCACTGAGATAGGGTTTCTTTGAGAACAAATCCTTGTTTTATTCCTAACATGGTATCCAAGTCTACTTTAAACCAAACTATCCATTTATGTATATTTTTCCTGACCCTAAAAGTGAGGGAGGAAGGATAATCCATACCTTGGACATAAACAGACTACCCAGATACTATCTTGACAGAATTAAATCTTTCAGATCTTCAAATCAGTTGTTCATTTCTAGTAAGAGCAAGAAGAAGGGATAACCTGTATTAGAACAGACTATTTCAAAATAGCTATCTCAAGCTATTACCTTTTCATATACACACCACAGCAAAACTAATCCAGGCAGGGTCAAGGCCTAGTCTACCAGAGCCTTGATTTCATCTATAGTGTTTTAGAAAGGGTTGGAATCTATAAATATTCTAGAAGTAGCAATGTTGTCCTCTATTCATCCATTTACAAGGCATAACAAGCTTGATTTCTTCTGTAGTGTAGATCAGGCTTAGGAACAGTCTCTTCCCTTCTACTTCCCAAATGTTGGACGCTAGGGGAATTTATCCATATAGCTAAGGCTACTGCAGCAGTGATCAATATGATGAGCATTGTACAGTTTTTGTAAGTAAACTTACCATAACAGTAGATGCTTGAATGATCACTGCTATAATAGCCATTCCCTCCCCCCCCCTTGTTTTTGGTGTGTTGTTCATACCAGGGTGTGAATATTTTTTGTTTTTGTTGTTCCTAGCATTACTGTTTCAGGGTTCAGCCTACCTCTTTCTCTTGGCATGAAAGTTCTGAAGGGCTTGGCACCCAAACCTGACTCTTTAGTCTGCTTAGCTCAAGCTGACTGATGGTTTGGGCACGTGGAAGATGCCCTGAAGCTTTGGAGGCTGGATGGCTGTTATATACTTGGCAGGACATAACCCCTATAGCAAAGACTACTCCAGAAGTGATCATTCAAACATCTATTGTTATGGTGCATTTACTTACACAACTGTACTATTGAGTGATGTGTCTTTTTTCTTTAGGCTTCAATAGCACCAATAGCTTAATGAGAAGTTTTAACTGACAACAGCACTGTTACAGATTCACTTATATTCTGTGATGAGATTGGAATACCTAAGCATTTCAGATGTAGATTGAGCTTTCTTAAGACTTATTAATAGGCATTTTCACAGTAAATTAACTTGAGTCATATTATGTATGTCCTCAAAATAGTATTCTTGTCACAGAAACAATAGACAGATGGGAAATTTTAAATGTCATGCTAATGAGTCTGATATGTAAGGCTATGGAGTCCAATATCATGGACCTTATAAATAAGGATATAGGGAATCTCCAAACTCTGGACCCACACAGTATGGGTTTGTGAAAGGTAGACCATGACTATTCAACCTGATAGACTTCTTTGAGTCTGTCACCAGAGCTGTGGATGAGGGCAAGGTAGTCCACACAGCCTACCTAGATCTTGCCAAGGCCTTTGACACCATCCCTCACTCAGGAATCATAGATAGACTCACTAAACTAGGCATAAATCCCTATGTAATAAGATGGGTTGCCAACTGGCTCACTGATAGAACCCACACTGTGAAAGTAGCGGATTCCAAATCTGACTATTGACCAGTTACAAGTGGTGTCCCACAGGGATCGGTCCTAAGTCCTCTCCTGTTTGGCATCTACTTCTTTGATATTCAAGCCAACACAAAAGGATTCTGGCTGACCAAGTTGACAGATGATTGCAAGCTGGGAGACATTATTGATTCTCCAACTGATGTAGACATTCTACAAAAAGGCCTCACTGACACCAATGACTGATGCCAGAACCATGGCCTTAAGCTCAATGCCAAAATGTGCATTGTCATTCCCTTTGGGAAAAATTCAGTGCCCATGAACTACCACATAGGCGGTAGTCCACTAAACACTGACGGTGTGATAAGAGACCTGGGGACACAGGTTGACAGCAGCCTCTCCTTTGATAAACACACTGCCACTGTAGTCAGAAAGTCCTTCTATGTGGCACATCTGGATAACAAAAGGTTTCTCATCCAGGAAGAAAGAGGTCATAATCCCTCTCTACTCATCCCTCATTAGACCTATTATAGAATACAATGCCCCATTTGGTATGTACCTCACTAGACACCTTACACCAACTGGAAAGACCACAAAAATACCTCACTAAGAGGATCTTAGGCTTTAGACACATGCCCTATATGGACAGATTCAAAAAACCCTAGCTATACTCTGTCTCTTATCACCTACTTAGAGGCGATCTCTGCTTGACCTACAAAGCCATGTCTGACCCACAGCTGCTAGATATGCTACCCCTAAAGAAATCTCAATCCCCCCATGCCACACGCTCCAGGGACCTTAACTTCATTACCACAATAAACAGAACATGCTGGAGGGACAGGTTCCTAACCCAGAGACTTCCCATAATCAGGAACAAACTTCCCATTCACGTCAAGCAGAGCACTTCACTGGCTCTCTTTAAAAGAAATTGTGACAAGTGGGTGGGCAATAAGAAGTTCACCCCAAGGATCACTTCAGTGGTCTTGCTTGACAAAGGCACTGGGAACTAAATTTGTGCGGCATGATGCCAGGGAATCTTCTTGGGCTAGGCTTATATAGGCCCCAGAGCTGTTAGCCTAGTACACACCTATGTACCTGGTCTGATATTAATCTGTGGTATGTGATGAATTTCAGTGAGTTGGCCTGTATGTTACATGAAAGCTGTTAAAATGAACATAGAATTACTTACACATAAGTTGGTACTGTCTACTTATATTGGTGAAAACCTGACTTCTTAGTCCATTTTGCTCAATCTGACTGATGGTCTGTGCACATGGAAGGTGCCCTGAAGCTATGGAAGCTGGCTGGCTGTTATATCCTTGGCAGGATATAAGCTATAAGACTACAGCAGAAGTGATCATTCAAGGATATATTGTTATGGTATGTTTACTTACGCAACTGAACTATCAAGTGATATGTCTTTTTTCTGCAGGCTTCAGCAGAATGTTACCATTCTAAAGTGTCATACTGTTCGAGTAGATTTTATTGTGAAATGTCTTTGAGTAATTAAAGATGTACAATGACATAGACCTAAAACTGTCACACACAGTGATTTCATCATCACTCACAGCATCAACGTAAACCATAAACATAATCCTTTTCTACTCCCAAACTCCGCATACCGGGAAAGGATCTGAGTGGACATTCTCCTTCTAATTATCATCAATGATTACTTTTATGTTAGAGGCAGTGTGTTAGCCATACATTGTATTGCACAATACTGTCTTCTACCTCTTGTGAATGCCTAGATATAAATTATCTTAATGTAGTGTAAAGGTAGCTGCCCTTTTTTGAACTAGGATCTATTTCTGAAAGGCGAAATAGAAAGATCATTATACCGCAGTTTGCATCCTAAAAAACTTCCCCTTTCATGCATAAATGCCACAGATTGCAGTTGTTAAAAATATAAAGAACACCTTTTGGGACACATTACCTTGGCATGGATCAGTATACATCCATCAGCTTGTATGCCTTAGTAGTTAAGACAAAACAGTGTTTTGGATATTATACTATACAGAAAACTGGTTATGTGTGCAACTATTTGTCAGTTTATGAATAAAAAAATATATATGTAGTGTGTGAAGAGGAATACTATTTTGAGGACATACATAATATGACTCAAGTTAAATTACTGTGAAAATGTCTATGAATAAGCTCAATCTACATCTGAAATGCTTAAGAATTCCAATCTCATCACGGCATATATTAGTTGTAGCTTTACAGTCCCTTGTTATGCAGAGTAATAAGTTTAGTTACTGCATATTCCTTAAAAAAAGAAAGAAAAAAGTAACTTCTTCTTTCTTTTACCTTCCACTCAATGATGACTTCCTTTGGTCTGCGGTATGCCTCATAGAACTGTTCATGTTTATTTAGAATGAAAAAGATGAAAAAAACAGGAAGTGGCTTGTGAAACCCTATGGTATATGGCTACAAACAACTAATGCAGGGAAGCTGAGAGATTGTATTGTGTATTTTTGCATGGCACTATCCCCTCAAAAGTAATCATTTTTCTTGGACAATTCATCGATTTACTTTGATTTGTTTAATAGCTGATTATGTGAAAGCATCAAATTATATAAAATTACAACACAGAAAAGTAAGCTTTTCTAGAGATTATAGAACTTGTATGGGTGTCTGGGACTGGACTTGATCAAAATACTCTGTGGGACAAGTAGGGTGTTACTTCTTATTAATCTTCTTGCAACAAAATTCATTTCATCTCATCTCATAAAAACATGGCTGCCAGGTAGACATTTCTGTTCATGAATACCTACCTGATGTTGTTGTTGTTTGTCTTTCAGCTTTTCCCAGTAAGGGGTTGCCACAGCAGAACTCCGGTCCGCTAATGATTGGCAGTAGTTTTTTACGAAACACCAAGGTGCCAGCTAGACGTCCAACCTTCAACGAAGGCATGGCCATTTACACATGCATATCTTTTGAACACTACCCAACTGCGGGGAGGACATGCAGACTCCACACAGAAGGCACTCCCAAGCCAAGCCGAGAATCGAACAGGAGATCCTCTTGCTATGAGGTAACAACGCTACCGCCATACCACCGCGGCATCAAAATACCTACCTACCTAATGTATGCTTCAAATATTGCAATGTCTTTGGGGTTGGGTGGTTAGTGGTGGCAGGGAGTTGGAAGGAAAGGAAGTGAGGTAAGTCTTATTTTAGGTAGAGGAGGAGACATTAGTATCTAAGTGTAGGGGAGCAGGGTCTCATCTTCTTTGATGTGGGTGTTTGTATGCACCATATATTGCCAGCACCCAAGTGACTAATAAGCTGGGCTAGAGCAGTTTCTGTAGAAATTAAGGTTAATGAGGATGGCATGGGGAGGTTTCATAAGGTAAGTTACACTGATGGAGTCATAGTGCTAATTGGCCTAAGGGTCCACGTGATTTGACAATGGGGTGGGGAGACAGGATAGAATGAAGAGGTTATATTGGTAAGAAGAGTTGGTGGTGGTGCTGCGGTAGCGTTGTCGCCCCACAGTTAGACATTGCCCATTCGATTCTCAGTTAGAGCGTCTTCTGTGTGTTGACATGCATGAATGGGTGTTCCTTCGTTGAAGGTTGTGCGTTAGGCCTGGCAAGCCAGCACGTGGAAGTCTACTGCCAATCATTAGCGGATCGGAGTTCTGCCGTGGCGACTCCTAACCGGGAAAAGCCGAAAGACACAAAAGTGTTGAGATGGGAGATAGGGTAATTAATAGTTTGAACTAAGGGGAGTGACTGAGGAAGTTATAGGCAGGTGCATATTGCAGACTCAGTTGTGGTAAGGGTGGGCAGTATAGTCTTAAGGGTCATCAAAGTGATATGGAGTTTTTAAGCTTAAGAAAGGCAGACAGACATTAATACACTCCAACCCTCCCTCTGTTGCACTAAGCACATTCTAGGAAGGACTTACACTTAGTTTCAGAGTAGCATTCCATTTCTGCTCTCAGTACACATATAAATAACACAGGGAAAAAGCAAGGGCACAAACTGGTGTAAGAGTTGTTCAGACTGGTGGTGGTACACTGCCATCGTCCAGGCATTTTAAAGTATGAGATACATGTGGCGAATGTAGGCTGATGTCTCATCGCTGTTGGGATTACCATACAAGCCTCAGCAGGGGAGAGAAATAGTTTGGTACATTGCTGCATGTAGTGCCTTTTTGTTATTGAAGTCCATGGCATGTCTCAGTTTTAAAAACAAAAGAAGACAGAAAGAAGAAGAAGAAGAAGAAGAAGAAGAAGAAGAAGAAGAAGAAGAAGAAGAAGAAGAAGAAGAGAAGAAAACCAGAAGCATGATGAGTTGAGGAAGCACCAACAAAAGGTAATAAGGTTTGAACCTCTGAGGTAGGCTCATAATGTTTAGAAAATGCACACTAATGCCAGTCTGTTATTTTAACAATGTTCTAAGTTATTGCAGACGTATGTAAAATCTGTCCATGGAACTGGACTTGTTATCCCCTCCATTATTTTGTTTTGCCCAAATTTCTTGTGCTTACAGGTTGAGAGGTATGCCACCTTACCTTAGAATTCATATCATTCAGAAACTGCATGCTAATGCGTAACCTTTTATGCTAGCAGTGTTCTAAATTTATAAGAGCAATATTTCAATCTGTCTATGATTTTGGTATTTTTATCTCCTCCACTAATTTGGCTTTGTTCAAATTTCTTTTTCTTGCAGGTTATATGATGTCTACAGTCCCAGAGGAGATTTTCTCCACACACTGTATTAAACAGAATTGTATAGCCATGCCATTTGGGTTAATTATAATGGATGTTCATAGTAGTGAGGGACTGCTAGCAGTGTCTCAGGTGCAGTTTGAGCAGCAGCAAAAACAACAACATAACTTACAATATTTGGTCTTGGACAGATACAGGAGAATTTCAAGGGTCAAAGCTCCTTCATTTTGAACTTGGGCTCCACCCTCACAATCTAATTATGTGGTTAGCCAGTAGTTTTGCATTGCAAGCTCAGACACAAGGGTGAAATGGGTTGGGTGGGGAGTAATTAGTGAGTAGCTAGGAGGGAATATATGGAGAAAGAGGGAGGGGTGCGGGAGGGACACAGGTAGGTATAGAGAGGGAGACTCAATTGGCAAGGTGAGAGATAGTGATATGATCGCCCCTGTTGGCAAATTGTTGTACAGGTAGATGTAGGGGTGTAGAGATGAATAGGTGGACATACATGCATAGGTATACATGGGTGTGAATGTTAACAGATGCATATAGGCTTTTATAAAGGGGATGGGGATTCCCAAGAGATGTATAGAATTAGGTATATACACAGGAGCAGGCAATACAGTTGCAGGTGTTGATATGAATACAAGAATGGGTTGTGGTAATACTAAGCATTTGCAATTACTCATGAAAGCCTGCAAGGCTTAGGCATACAGTTATGTTAACACATTTAAAGTACATGTATAAATTGCAGAGGAGTGGGAATTGATTGACACACACAATGGCCCTCTTTCAGGAGGCAGCAGCCAAGCAGCCACTAGAGGAACCTCCCACCAGTGAAGGGGGAGGTGGAAGTAGTCCACACAGAATGTTAGTGCTCCAGATGACCGGCCTAAGAAGCAGACAGAAAACAAACAAGAGTCTAGAAGACAAAGTTGCATCTATGATACACTGCAGACCACAGCAGGTAATGATTTTGTCTCATACTCATGGAGACCATATTGTTAGACATGAAATTGATGACTTGTTAAGAATGTTCTGGAAATCAGGTCATGAAGGAAGATTGAGGGCACAGCAATGTTTGAGAGATGGTAATGGATTGCAGGAGCACATTGGAGAAGGCAGGAGTAACAAAGTACAAGGTAAGAGAGGAGGTAAGGCAGAATTGCTATTCGTAGGGGGTGCTTTTCCTATTTACCTTTTGAGCAGTTGGAAGTAGTGGCAGAGGGTAACTCTGGGCCAGGCATGCTGGCCATGAGTCAGCAAACTGAGCAGGGCATTTTCATCACTCCACACATTCCAGAGGTAGTAAATGGAAAAAAAAATTGCAGAGGGGACTTTGTTGAGACATTCAAGCTTATTGATACAAAGGGAGCTCAGTGGATTAATAAGACTGGAAATCCAAGATCAAAGAATCTGATAACAGTCTCGGTTGCATTGGGGAGGTAATAGCCTAGTTGTTTCAGTCTGAGGTCATGAGAGAACTAGATATTGCAGTTTATATACTTTTTGACAGTGATACTTGAAAAGGAGCCCAAGCAAGGCCTGTTGCTATGATTAGGAACAATAATAGACAACATATATGGTCTTACTTAAAATAGTCAGGAAGAAGCTTCAGGTAAGGCTTAGGGTTGTTGAGTGTTTAATGCTGGTTGGTGTAGCTGGAGAGCATGCATATTTATGTATGCTTATTCATATTGTTGAGGCCCATGCAGTACACTTGGGTGCTAGCAAAAGGAGGCTGAGCAGGGGACTGAGTTCCTTCAGGTCCACACGAGGTTAATAAAACAGCAATGGTAAAAACAGTAGTATCTGGAAGGGAGTTCTTTTAGAAGCCAAAGGGCTAGCACCTCTTTTAGGGAGGATCCAGGTGACTAACCATGGCATTCCTCTATCAGACCTGAGTTTTTGGAAAGTCATTTCACAGTCTAAACTGGTAAGCTCATTGCAGGAGAAACAATTAATGTTTTTCTGGAGGGTCTGTCAGTCAATGAAAACATAGACAAGACAGAGGTGAGGGTACAGTATGCATTGCTGGGGGCTGCTGTAAGAGTCCTCCTTACTTTTCAAAGATCCCTGGCTTGTAAAATGGGACATCAACTCTGGTTTTTGATTGGTGCCCAGTACAGAAGAAGAACTTTACCCAGTGCTGGAGATGTGCCTCTGGGGTAATTTTTACTTTGACAAAGCAATACCCATGGGTTGTTCGACAGCATGTTATACCTTTGAAACATTTACTTCGGCTCTACACTGAATCTGGGAACAGAAATTTTAAGGGCAAGGGGTAATACATTATTTAGATTTTTTTTTTGTTGGTTGGAGAAAGCAAAGAAGGAGTGTTTCAGGGTGCCCAGAGAATTTTAGACTTGTGTGAATCCTTAGGGGTACCACTGGTGAAAGAGAAACAAGAAGTTCCAGACAAAGTGTAATAATTCCTAGGTTTATTGGTAGATGTATCCCCAGACCTTTTCAACTTCTGGAAGATAAATAGATCAAATTATGGGAGAAAATTGATAGCATGCAGTGATTGAGTTTGGTTTGATAATATTACATGTAGAGCAGTTGGCTTGGGTAGAATATGTAACAAGTTCTTAGTGTATATTTTAAGACACTGTAAGAGGAAGCACCAGAGGGGTAGAGCATCCATAAGAGTTAAGGAGGAATTGTTAATTTAGAGTGACCTTTTTGTGAGGTTAATGATTTTTCTATGTGGTAGGAGGGTTGTGTTTCATCAGACAATATGCATCTAAATAGAGACACAGCAAGGGGATTAGGCATGGGGTCTTACTTTAAAGTTAAGAGCATTTTCTTGACTTGACCATATGATAGGTGAGATATAAAAAGGAGAGACATTACATTTTTGGAAACAATGCACGTTTGGGCAGCAATGGTGGTTTAGTAGGAGGAATTGTGTTACAAGAGGAAGAATGCCATTGCCTGTTCCATAATGAAGCAGTGGTACAAGTTTTATTGAATTCAAGAAAGAATGATGTGGTTCGATTGTTGTTGATGACGGTGTTATTACATTCACTTAATATCGTCTCCTTTCCTGTGAAACATATTCCTTGGAGATTAAAAGCAATTGCAGATACCTTTCCCTGTTTTCTGTTCTGCAGGTTTTTGGGCCTTGGTCCCAGAAGCAGAAAAGCTACCAGTTGCAGTCCCAGAGGAGGTTATAAGGATTGAAAATGTATAGGTAAGTGGTTAATGCAGCAGTCTTTGTCTCAGTCCACCAAGAGGTCTTATAGTGCCGCATTGTCATCTTTTCAGGGATTTTGTATGTAAGTTACCTTTGCAGGACAGAAAGTGTTCAGTATGACTGGTCTCAAGGTATGTTGTATATAGCTGGGTGAAAGGGGATTCATTGAGAATGATGTGGACACAATTAGCAGTTCTGGTTACAGCTGTGCAGTTAGCAGGTACCTTTGAGTTTACTAAACATTGAGTAATTGGAGAATGTTGAAGGAGTGGAAAAGAGTCAAAGGTGTGTTGACAGATGATAGGATGCCCATTAGTAGGAACTTGTTGAAGATGGTGTTAAAAGGGGAGCACCCTTGTCAATATAGTTTTATCAGGGTTTGGATTAAATATAGCAAATCAAAAACAAGAAACTCCAAAGGCGTTACTGCTCAGTGTTAGGAGCCTAAACAAGAAACTCCACTCTCTTCAAGCTCACCTTACTCTAGAGAATTCTGATGTCTGTGCATTCACTAAAACATGGTTTAAAGCCACAGCAAGCACCATGGCAGTGCAAGGGTATAATGCCTTCTGCACACTTAAACCAGTTACAACACAGTCAGGGAGTAAAGGTGGAGGCGTCTCAATTTATGTCAAAAATAAATACACCTCAAGACTGATCAAACAGAACAGCACACTTGAGGTTCTCCACATTCAGATCACCACAGGCAAAATACCATATCCCTTCCTTGCAAGCTATAGGTTCACATCTATGACCAATGAAATCCATAACATATATTTAAGCTTTTTACTATCCAACTCGATAGCATATTAATGGGCAATTCTAATTACCACAGTATTAACTGAGAATCATACATGACACCAGATGTTCAAACCTAGCAATTCCTAGATTTTGTAAACATAAAATCCTTGGGCTAGATTGTCAATACACTGACCAGTGACACAAACATACTGGATCTGGTCCTCAGTAATATGGAAGAATGCTGCACACCCCCTAGTGCAATATTTTCTCTTGTAAGGGCAGACTACAAAATGGTTTTCTTTGAAATAAACATAAAGCCTAGAGCCTCAGTTAACCCTGGAATGTTCAGGAAGTAGTCTAGGGCTATAAAGTGATAACCTGGCAAAATTTCAAACCCACATAAACCTTTAGGAACACTGCTGCCTATGTGGAAATGTTCACAGAAACCCTATACAAACATGTTAATAGCTGCATAGAGGCAGCAGTACCCACCAGGGAGAAGTGTAGAACTAACTCAAAAAAACAAGCCACTCTGATGGAATCACAGCATCATTAGGATATATAACAGAAGGAAGAAAATCTTGGCAAAAATTAGAAGGTGTAGTATCCAGTGGATTACAAGCACTCTCCTCAAACTAAACTAAGAAGTCAGAGAACAATAAAGTTGAGGGAAATTTGACCTCCCATCCAAGGACGACAAGGGATTCTAGCTATGTCTGCAACCTGAAAGGCAATACACAATTGTGCTCAGAGCTCATTATTAATGGAGCCACCTGTACTGAGCAAGAAGATTTACCAAATTTACTTGCAGACAAATTCAGTCCTAACATTACCCCTCTCTCTTCTTGAACTTCCCATCAGGAAATACTATGAAATATAATCCATCCTACTATGACTAGTGAGCAGGTCCTCAATGATGTCTCAAAGGCCAAGAGCACTGCTTCAAAGGACCTTGACAATATCCTAGGAAGCCTTCTTAACAGCATGAACCATGACCTATCATGCCATCTGAAAACTGTTGCCTTCAAACAGGATGCATGCTTCATAAATCAAGAATAGTAACAGTCATCCACAAAGGTTGGCCATCTACAGTCCCTGGAAACTACAGATTCATAAGTCTGACTAATCTCATATGCAAAGCCATGAAATAATTATCTTAGAAATTATTGATATTGACATTGGAAACTTCCAAACACTGGAGACCACCAAGTGTCTACAGTAGTGAGGAAATCATTCTATGTTGTATAAGTTATAAACAAAGGTATGGCTTCAAGTCCAAGTTCCTGAGCATATCTAAACAATCCTACCTTGGTTTGTTTTTTTACTGTGGAGTTGACTGGTAAGATAAGTTTTATTTGAATTTATATTTTATTTGTTATCACTGTTTTTCATGACGTGAAGGAATTACTGACTTGCAGAACTGATAAGGTTAGAACAACTTTACTGTATGTACTTTAGTATTTAGTTGTATAGTGCATGTGTGATTTTTTTTGGCATATAAGTTTATTTAAGTTGTCTTTGAATTCTGTGGTTACTGATTTGGATTATTCATTTCTTTTGCAATATTTTATTCATTTGAAGCTGAATATGGATTCCTTAAATGAGAATGCAATTAACGATTTGCTAATGCACAAATATTTTGTACAGTGTAATAAATGCTATATATATTTAAAGGTAACAGCTGATAACACTGATGATCTGTGTTCCTCATGTCAAAAGTTGGATGATTTGCTTACCATCGTTAAAAGTAAATCTAGACTTAATGATGATGATTGCACTTGTGCAACTGACATGGCTTGTAGAACTGTTGTTTCATGTATTGATGACTGGCCTGGTGAGATAAATAATGTTAGGCATAGAACAAGCAGAACACGTTTAGGAAATGATGCATCTATTTTCTGCAAAGATCGTTTAATCCCTATGAAACAAGTTGGTGCCCATGACACTGTGGAATTCTGGATGCAAGTATTCAGCAATCTGAGGAACCGGTTTGTTTAGATGGAAAAAAAAGAAAGGAAGGAAGAAGTTCACAACAAATAACAAGGAAGAAAAAGAAACTGATTGATGGCTGCAAAGCAAAGAGAATAAGTACTAAAAAGGACACTGCTTTGTTTTGTAACACACAGGTTATTGCGAATGATAATGAAAACCTTCAGTCTATAGAAAAAGGCATCATTTTTCCAAAAGAGAAGGTAGAAAAACAGAGGCAAGGGGTAGGTGAAAAGGAAGAAATCAAAACTGAACATGGAAAGAATGAAGAAGATTTCTGTAAGAAAAAAGAAGAGAAAGACAGATGTTGAGAATTTAATACACAATGAAAACAGTGGGATTAATAAGATTAATGGTAATGAAGATATATCCTTTGCAACAGTCGATAGAGCAGATATTATTGTAGATTACTGAAGATTCTTTTGAGCTGGTCAGCAAAGATATTCTTGTAATTGGTGATTCAAATATTAGAGGAACTGATACATATGCAGAGAAGATAATGAACATTAAATGTGTTTGCTAGGATCAAAAATAGAAGATGTGAGACAAGGCTTGGAACGCCTTAATGTAAGGAAGTACAGATCAGTTTTTATTCATGTCGGTACAAATGATGTCATCTGCAAGGATTCTCTGGCTGTTAGTAGAAAACTGACAGCTGTCTTAGATAGTATAGCTTGTATTGGTGTTAGGACATATTTTTCACAAATCATCTATAGAAAGGATAGTCAGGTCATTGTGAATGAAAAGATTGTTGGGGGTAAATACCTACATGGACAAAAATGTCCTGTTTTAAAAAAATGGAAATGTGTGCAGCATCCAAGCCTAGTTTTGGGCAGACATGTGTTCAGACAGGATGTTGTGCATTTATGAGAGAAGAAAATTTTTGCAGCAGATATTTTGCAATATTTGACAAACACTAGGCAGGATTTTTGCTAGGACAAAAATTTTAACAGTTCATAGATAGCAACATTTCATGTATCTCTAATGGTTGTCAATGCTAGGAGCATTAATAATAAAGTTTTCTTATTGGAAAATTTGCTACGGTCCCACAATATTGATGTTGGTGTTTGTAAAACATGGTTAAAGAACAATGACTGGAAAAAAGTTTTGTCAGGGTATAAATGTTTTTACTGTAACAGACTTTGTAACAAAAAATCAGGAGGAGGTGTTATGATAGGGATTAAGATAGTTTTGAGACTTGTGATTATTGCATGTTCAGTGGTAATACCAATACTATAGACTGTCTAACTGTAACAATAAAGACAACCATGGAACATATACCAATTGTTGGAGTGTATAGACCACCAAAGTCAAGTGCAGATGACCTAGAGGAATTCATATATTTCTTGCATAAAATACAGGATGGAAAAATAATATTAGCTGGGGATTTAAATTTACCAGAAACAGACTGGAATAATTCAACAACATT
Source organism: Protopterus annectens (assembly GCF_019279795.1). NCBI lineage: Eukaryota > Metazoa > Chordata > Ceratodontiformes > Protopteridae > Protopterus > Protopterus annectens. Next base: position 997,259,363 of record NC_056745.1, on the reverse strand, counting down.
AGTAAGGAAATTATTCACAACATATATTCAGGAACAGCAATTGCTTCAGATTGTAAAATCCTACCAAGGTATGGAACATGCTACATTGTTTGTGTTCCTAAGGAGATCACTGTTACTTCAAGTCAAGTTTTGCCACTGTTGATGTGTAGTGATTATGGGGTTATAAAGGTTAATTTGTTGCTAGATAATTCTTCCAAACTGAAATCTAAACCAATGCACAAAAGGTTAATTACAGATTATATGAAAGCAAAACAGTCACTATGCAAAGCTAACTGGAGTGAGGTGTTCAGAGGAAAAACTGCAAATGGAATGTTTAAAGGTTTGAAAGAGGAATTATTTCAGCTCAAAAAATCAAAAAATTGTTTAACATCAGGATCTAGGCATACAATGTCAGGGGGATATATTTCCATAAGAACAATACATCTGATTAAGGAGAGAAACAAAAAATATAAGAAATGGAAGAGAGGTCAAACAAAAACTTTGAAAACTGAAATAAACAAGCTGGACAAACAGATTAAGCACAGTGTGAGACAAGCTCAAGAAAAATGTTAAGAAAATGTAAACCTTTTTATAGGTACATAACGTGGAAGGAGTAAAAACATACAAACTGATAAACTGTGTGCAGATTCTAAAATATATTGTCACACACAACAGATTATAGATATATTTACAAAATCTTATGCAAAACAGTTTGGCTGCACAAAAGAGGTGATACTTTGTCTTACTGACATCCAGATAACCCCCAGATACTGGAATCAAGTTAGATTATATTGGAAAAGAACTGCGCAATCTGGATCTAAACAAAGCACAGGGAGGAGACGGAAGTCGTGACAATGACCTGAGAACACTTCATCAAGAACTTACGGTACCATTATATCTATTGTTCACTAGGTCATATAAATATGGGGAGATTCTTCAAGATTGGAGACATGTGCTTATTACAACCTGTCTTTAAGGGGAAAGGGGAGTAGGGCAAACCCAGAGTCCTATAGACCCTTAAGTCTACTTTCATGTTATTGAAAAATAATGGAAGAGGTAATATTGGATAAGTTATTGTCAGAAATGGATAGGCTGGGACTTGAAACCGTATATCAGCATGCATATGTTGAAAATAGATCTATTACCACCTGTAACATGATGTTCTATAATAATATAATAACAGCTATGAATGAAAAATTGTGCTGTGATGTAATTTATATAGATTTAACTTAAGCATTTGACAGGGTCTTACAGTATTTCCGCGATGGTGCAGTGGTAGCATTGTTGCCTCACAGCAAGAGGTTCTCCCGTTTGATTCTCGGCTGGAGTGCAGGGAGTGCCTTCTGTGTGGAGTCTGCATGTCCTCCCCGCGGTTGGGTGGGCATTCAAAAGACATGCGTAAATGGTTGTGCCTTCGTTTTAGGTTGAACATTGAGCTGGCACCTCAGCGTTCGTGAAAATCTACTGCCAATCATTAGCGGACCGGAGTTCTGCTGTGGCGACCCCTAACCGGGAAAAGCCAAAAGACAACAACATTTGACAGGGTCTTACACAAAACACTGATCAATAAATTAGTGCAACTAGGTACTGATGTAGTCTTGATAAGATGGATAGCTTCATGGCTTACAAATAGGACATAGCAAGTATTATACCAGCAACTAGACAGGTGAAATCCTTGGCTGTAATCAGGGTGTCCCACAGGGTTCTATCCTAGGCCCTTAATTGTTTAGATTGTATCCTAACTTTTTTCATCTGAGGTGTTCTACAGTCAATATGCAGACAACCTGAAATTGAAAAACTGATTACATCAGATAAGGCATGTCTGCAAAATAACTTGACTAAATTGACCATTTGGGTGCAGGAGAATTATAAGCTGATAAATACATCAAAAGCTAAGAATATGAGATTTGGGAGACATAAATTGAAAGGTGAATATTTAATACAGCACACAGTGATTGAAAGTGTAGACTCATTTATGGACCTGGGTATATGGGTAGATCCAGCTATGAGTTTTTCTAATCATATCAAATAATTGGTTAATGATATTTATATAACTTTCTGTTGTATAAAAAGATTTATAAAGTCTAGGAAATCAAAAATTAATAAACCATTGTTTGTTAGTTACATTAGACTCAGACTTGAGTATGGAATAACAATATGGAGACCCTATAAGAAAACAAGCATGAGTAAACTGGAAAGAGTACAGCAGAAATATACCAAGGGCATCCATGGGCGTTAAAATTTAAGTTATTTTGAAAGACTAAAATATCTGAACTTATATAGTGCATCTTATAGATATCTAAGAGGAGATCTTATTCAGGTATATAGGGCAATTAGAGACAATTTCCTCTGGGAATGTTTGGGGTTAGCAAAAAGTACTAGAGAATCATCAGATAACCTATGTAGAAGATTCTATAGGAATGAGAAGTGTACTAATTGGTTCTCTGACAGAGTAGCTGATGTATGGAACAGACTACCAAATTACATTAAAGCAAGTACTAGTTTAGATATTTTTAAGAACAGCCTGGATACTTATTATGGGAACAAGTGTTTTGGTATATTGGCAAGCTAGAAGGTCATTAATGCACATGCTTAAAATGGTTGTATGTATGTATGTATGTATGTATGTATGTATGTATGTAAAAAGGTCACTGTTATACTGTATTCAACATTCATATGACCTATTATTGAGCACATTGCCCCCCTTTTGGTATGTACCTAACCAGGCACATCAGTCAACTGGAAAGTTTACAGAGGTTCTTCACTAAAAGAGTATAGAGTCTAAGTAACATGTCGTAGGCAGACCGCCTCAAGGCTCTGTCCCTGTAATTTGTCTCCTACAGGCTGTTAAGGAGACATCTATGCCTGGCATACAAGGCATTGTCAGACCCTACCCTGACAGACCATATCTGCAAAACAAACAACACAATAGTTACCCATTCTAATGACATAAATCTTGCCTGTGAGATATATATATATATATATATATATATATATATATATATATATATAGGACCTGCTGGAGAGACAGGCATGTATCTCAAATACTGCCACATCTCTGGAACAAGGCTCCTCATTCATCTGAAAAACAGTTCCTCCCTAACCCAATTCAAATGTAACTTGGACAATTGGATGGGGAACAGGAAATTCAGCCCTAGTTTGGAACCTGTGTCTCCAATGGACACAGGCAACCTGTAAAGGGATCATCTCCCAGAACCCTGTTGCAAATGTTTCATCTCCCATGCCCCTGCTTACACTTATCAAGGGTACCAAAACGTGTTGAGATTTGGGATGCATGGCTAAACTTATAAAGGCCCTAGTGATTGTTAGCCTAGTTAACATCTATGATCCTATTATGGACCTGGTGAGTAGGTCTAAAATGGCCTGTACTTTGTTTAATGGATGAGTCAGTGTTAGTTTGACTTTCAAAACCTAAAAAGTTGCTACAGGAAAACAAATATTCTTGGAGAGAAGTTGCAAATCAGTTTTACTTCCTGTATAATGGTTTCATTGACTGAAGTAGGTAACTGGGGCTAATAATGATGATTTGTTTTTTCATTCATTGATGGTAGGTCGATTTTGCCTAATCATTTTTACATGGTTTTAAAAAGTGTTTTGTATATTCAGGGGATTGTCATATGGAAGTATTCATTGTACTCTTTTAGACAGAGAGAACCTAGATTTGGCTAAGAAGGGTAAGTAAGCTGATTTCCTTAAAAGGAAGGCAGATGGATGGAAGTTTATAACTTTTATATAAGGTAGTTAGAAATTAATTTGGTTGATATTTGCTCGCAATACTTGCCTTTTTGTTTTCTTTAAATTAGTTTGGTTGATATTTGCTCACAATGCTTGCCTTTTTGATTTCTTTAAAGGGTGAGAGAAAATATTAACCATAGGTCATTCTTTCATATTCTGGCTTACCAGATGTGCTGCAATAACACTATGAGGAATGATTTTGAGCGTTATACATCTGCTTTGGAGCTGATATGGAAAGTGAGGTATTTTGTGGAGCCATCCATTACCATTATTTGAGAACTTCAGTTGCACAGCGTCTAGTTTTAGAGTTATTTTGTCTCACCTGATGGGTAATGATCTGGGTACAATACCTAAAATGAAAACTCTCATTAAAGACTTATTTATTGTTCAGCAGAAATTTCAAGGAGCATTAGTGGTTTGGTCTGCCATCATTTCTAGTTTTTATTATAGATGAGCTGTAATGTTCCACAATTAAATATGGATAGACATTTTGTTAATCGAGTGCCAATGGCAGCTTCTTTGCTATCCCTGTTTGTAGTAGAGCAGTAAGATTTTAGGCTGTAGATCAAGCTTGGTTTAGGCAGGATAGTGACCATTTAAAGGACATAGATCTTCATCATTTTAATGTTAATTTGTTTTTGTTCCTTAAGGAGGTGCCTGATGAAATCAGTAAGGATAGGAGATCTCAATACAAAGGTTTTTAGGCGGTGTTATGTGGGAGCAGGGGGGATTAACCTGACAGATAGACAGTTTGGTGGACAGTTTTATAGTCATAAAATGTTTTCCTCTTTTCCTAAAATAATCAAGAGTTTTGTTAGGAGTGAGCAGTGGTGGACATGTCCCTAGGGATACCTGCTGTGTTCTAGTATGAAACATTGCCAGTTTCCCTGTGTTCCTCATTTCAAAGATTATAGGAGGATATTTTTAAGGTAAACTTGAGTGCCAAAGTGGTGAAGAAGTTCATATAACTGAGGTGCTGGTAAAGAGGCCTACTCTCTGGGAAACTAATAGCCATTTGACTTTTGTTAATGATTTGGCAGTGGTGTTCTTAATTTGGAGAGAGAGCAGTGAATCTGGATATTTGTTTGAAATAGTCTGATTTTTTTTTCAAGTTAGTAGCAATTATGAGTAGTCTATATTCATTCTGTGAGATCAGGCTATATTTCCTATAGCAGACCTGGATGCATAGGACAGAAATGGGATATTTTCCTTGAAAAGAGTATGAGGTAGTTCACTTTATTATTATTTTGTACTGGTAACGTTGTTGCCTCACAGCAAGAGGTTCTCCCTTTTAATGTTAATGTTCCACAATTAAATCAGCAAGAGGTTCTCCCTTTCGATTCTCGGCTGGAGTGCGGGAAGTGCCTTCTATGTGGAGTCTGCATGTCCTCCCTGCAGTTGGGTGGACATATGAAAGACATGTGTAAATGGGCGTGCCTTTATTGAAGGTTGAACATCGAGCTGGCACCTCGGTGTTTGTCAAAATCTACTGCCAATCATTAGCGGACCGGAGTTCCACTGTGGCGACCCCTAACCTGGAAAAACCGAAAGACAACAACAACAACTGAGACACCATAGGTTCATAGTTTCATAAGTAGTTTTGAAACAAGAATAATGTTTCAGTGCTGAAATTAAATTCATAAATGTGTTTGGTGAGAGTTCAAAGGACAGCTAAGACAAAGGTAAGGCAAAAATTTGAGTAAGGCCAATAAATATTGAGCCGGTAAACATGGCTTTGTCCATATTGTGAAGAATTTGTGTCAATGGGTGCCCAGCGTGCTGTCACCATACTTCTACTAGTCCAGAAGCTGTGTTGCTTATGGGAAAGGACATTGTATTACTATATGTACTATGCAATTTTGTTATAAATTAGCTTTTAAAGAACCTTGTCTAGTAGGGGTAAGATGGCAGTGAGTCAACACTGAGATGCAGAATGAGTTTCTCAGGATGTTTGTTGCATGCAATTAGAAGACTAACTTCTTTCCAGAAATTCTTTAGCATATTAAGTAGGGAATACATTTCAGCATGCTGCTTTTATGATGTCGTATGGCTTGTTTTCTTAACTTATGCAGTTTGATATAGCAATGCATGAGTAGAAAATTGATTATTTTTCCGTAAATATCAAGCTTTATCACTAAGTTTAAGCAGCACTTCAAATGTAAGCCAACTGTTTTGATTAACTTTGTGTAGTCCAGAGATTTGGGACTCTCTACTTCTGCACAGTTTAGCACATACACATGTTTCACATGGAGAGGCCCAGAGTATCCTGATGTTGTCTAGGGAAGGCGCAAATAATTTTCTGTGGTTTGGGAGGCTCGCTGTCACAAAGTCTGAGAAACAATAAAGGTAACAATTTGGTTGTACTATTTCAGCAAAGGCTTTCAAACTAAAATTGGGAAGGGCATGCATGTCAAATGATAAAAAGAGCAAATGTTCGTTTTTTTTTTTTTAATTTTCAAAATGTTGTGTTGTTTTTTTCTCAGACAGACGTAATTTGGAAAACACAAAAACAAGGAGATTTCTGATTACCACATAACTGCTAATTCTATTTTTCTGTCTGTAGTGTAAGACATTACCATATATTCTGGATATTTACATACTTTTAAGGCAAACAGTTGTTACTAATTTTATAAATGCATTCTGTTAATTTCAAGATACTATGGCTATACTATGCTATTTTGCAGATATTTCTAGTAGTTCAAGGATTATCCTTATACTGTGCTTAGTGAGTGTAGAAAGAAGGTTTCATGATTATTCGATTTTTTTCTTAGGTATCTCACTTGTGACTTACTTCTTAGTGGGCACTATGGAAAAGATAAGATTTCAAATAGATCTTCCAACATAGCTATGTGCAGGTGAATTTTATTGTAGCCATATTTAGTGACAGCATTAATCGTTGATATTTATCAGGAAATGTAGCATGAACTAAAATCTAAAAATCACTCCCCTTTAACAATGCTGACTCCTCTTCTTTCTTCTTTTTTTTTTCTTATTTTCTCTTTCTTTGTTTTTATTTTTTTAGGTTAAACACTACAGAGCCATATGTGCTTTTTGGAATAAATTCAATCATTTAAACATTTATTACCTTGCTTCTTCTTCACCCTAATAATATAAAAGAACTTAAAATGTCACAGGTCTTCTAAGAAAAGTTAATTTGTCTGTTTTTGTGTGCACTGATATATACTGCATAATTCAATATTGTTTTCAACATCCAAAACACCCTGTTAGTAAATGTTCATTCTCCCCTAGGTTGTTAGTGCCCATTTCATCCATTTTGTAAACTGTTTTAATGCGAGCTCACTGGTAACATTTAACTGGGTGCATTATCCTTTATTAAAGTTGTGGGTGATGTGTTCCTATTTTCGGATAGTACCAAAGTAGATCACGGGTTCCTTTTACTTAACTAAAATGTCTGACTGCATTTTGTGGTGTAATATGCTATTGAAATCACTGGAGTTTTGAGGAGAAAAGAGGAACTAAGTACTTCATCTATGAAGCTGTTATTCTTGAACTTCATAAAGTGGTTGAATTTGAAAAGTATAAATACATCTTCCTATTAACAGTAATACATTTGTTGCTTTCAATTTATGCACTTAAACATGATAATATTTCATAATGCATTACTTCTTCATAAATGCATTTATTCTTGTTAAAGTTAATTAATGTCATTCTAAAGAAAACGTAATGCAGTCTGCTTGGCCTACTTTCAAAAGTTGTAAGGTGTCTTACCTCTAAGGAAAATCCATATTCATTAGAGAGTTGAAGTTAGTTATCTATTTCACTTGAAATAATGATTTGTGTTTAACCAATAATTATTTTATGATTCTCAAAACCTTTTAGGAATCTTTTAAGAAGTGAAGCTCAAACTCTTGAGAGCAGTACTTTTTTTTCTGCTGTGGTATTTTGAAACAAAAACAATACCTGGGGTTGACTTGCAATATATGACACAGGTGATGCTCATCATGTTATAAAGGTATCGTTTGCTTTATCTGACCATGATTTAACTACCAGTAAGGTCAATTCCTTTACCTTTTTTTCCTGAAGCCACTGAATGCCTTTACAGGGTACAATGACCATACTTCCTTCTGATGGAATAACTATGCTACTATATGTATTGTGAGCACTTCCTGAGTTTTTCTCTGCATAAAATATATGATGTGTGTATGTATTTGCATCATCTAATACAACTGACTGCCTAAACGATTCTAATAGACTAAGATCAGCTGGGCTGTCGTACTTGTACATCTCCTCCAATGGCATATGATGTGGTCCTTGTCAACATGTTTGCAATAATGACAGACTAAGGTTGTTGCTCTTTAGCAGTGGGAATTTGATCTTTGAAGCACTTTCTTTCAGGATCAAATCTGTGTCTGAAATGTTTCTAGCCTTCTATATTAATTAAAATAGTATTTTTATAATTTATTTATTTCTTTTATTTATATTTAACTCGAGTAGAGCACTGACCTCCATTGACTTTTTTCAGACTCAGCCCAGGAGTGCTGTCTTGTTAAGTGACTTGCTCAGTCACACAGTTAGGCAATGGAGGTACTGCATTCCTCGGTTCACTTTAAAGTTTATTTTTTACCTCCTAGGAGCTTGTGGCATGGTTTAAAAACTGTAGCTTCCTGGGAACAAACCTTCCATTGTGATAAGTAGTCACATGAATGAATACAATTGGTTTGCATCTGACGACCTGGGGCATCCACAGTGACTTGTACTTTAAATGGTTCCTCACAGAGTCCCATATCACAAATTACATGCACCAAATACTCAACTGATGGCATGATAAATATTTCTCTAAATATTCCCATAATGTACAGTCTTCTAGCCTCCGCAAAGCTGCATATTACTTATGTAGATGATCTTCCTCATTTTCATCTCTGACCAAAATATCTTCTATCAATGTACCATCGGAGATCTACAAAAGATTTTATCCATATCTCCCTGAAATAACCCTAGAAAAAAAATTCAAATTAAAGTGTAAATGTCAAAAGTCACTTTATGTGACAATGGTCAGCAATTCTTTGACATTCTGTCAAGATGTGTCTTTTACATGAAGAATAGACACAAGTCACTCGTGATAAATTTATGTTCCTGAACTAAAGCTGAGTATTCATGATGAAAGGTCTTGTAATAATACAGGGCGATCATTACATTAGCATTTTCACATATCGTGATAGAGTCATCTTTCTTCATTATGGGTTCTATATGTGTAGCTCATTTAATTTAAGCAACTGTTTCAAACAGACACATAATTTCCAAGTAGTATAAATGTACTTCCACTTTAAGTTTAATAGCATGGGAAGCACTGCTGATCTTTACAGCTGTTTTCTGACTGACAGGCTTCATAGTCAGTTTCCTATTAATTCCTTTCATATTTCCATCTTTCTATGTCAAAGCAGCTGCATATTTTTTTTTGTTTTTCTTTACAGAGTTGCCAGTTTGTGTATTCATTTTCCTAGATTATGGACCTTTCTATCAATCCAAATTAAGTTTCCTCAAGCTCTGAATGTGAACCCCAATTGTGTAGCTACCATTTACAACAATTAAAACAAAATGCTGTACTAACCATGTAAGTTCTTGGACAGCTGCAAGGTTTAGCTCTAGCAATATGTGCTATTAAACCTCTATGCCAAACTGATAGACAAAAGACCCAGCCAGAACATTCTATGGTGAGATCACATTTGTTTTCCAGTCCCATGCTGAATCATGAGCATTTATTTATCTCATTCACAAATCTGGAGAGACATACAATTGTAACAGTTATGAATCCTACAAGTCCTTGGGGAAGAGTTCCTGAAGCACATTGAACCCCATTCAGAAAGACATTTGAAGCTATGATAATAATGAAAATATTATTGACACAATAATAGCTATATAGATCCATGGGACAGGGTCAATTTTTCTGGACATTCAGAGACGCAGAAATACATTATGTACTAATGTCCTATGTGGCTTCTGCTGCTACTTACATTTGAGGGAGGGATTCTTCATCCTAACTCCAGTATGTTTTTGTGACAGAGACTTAGTAAAGAAGCATATCTTATGATGAACTCCTCTGTATTGTGCAATTTCAAAAATATCTGAGATCTAATACAAGGGCAATAGAACAGAAAGACAGCTTACCATAAGTGACTGAAATAATAAAATGTTGAGATCAGATTTCTGGCAAAGTTATATTTTTCCAACTTGATATTTTCCTAAAAGTTCAAAACAGTAGCAAGGACAGTAAACAAGATTTCACTGGGAAACAGGAGAAAAATGGACTGCATGCATCACAGACCTAAAGCCCAGGGCAGGGATGGTCTCAGGACTATGCTTTATTGCCCTGTCTATCTAACCTATCCAAATAAAGTTAGTGCACACAAGTGGTAGGGCCATACCTGTGCAAACTAGTTTTGTTAGCTCCTGTTGTAGCTTCCTGGGCTCACTCACCTCCTGAGAGAGACACACATCTTTACCAGAATTGATCCTAGCCCAGAAGGGTTAAACAGCTGAGTGAAGCTGCACTAATGGAGATGGACTGGGATGATAGGGATCCAGAGGGCCTATCCTGTGGCGCAGTCCCCTGCAAGGGTAAGCAGAACAATAAAATCAGTGGAAACATTTTTTTAAAAATTAACTAAATAAATTTGCAACCAAAAGAAAGGGATCACCCTGAGAAAACCCACTATGAAAGTTAAGAAATTAAATAACATGATTTTAGAACATGTTAAGAGAGATTTAAAAGGTGGGAATATGAAAAATAAGGTAGAAAGAAAAGAAACATTATGGCAATTGAGGTTGGGGGCGGATGCCCCACCAGGTTTAAATTACATGATTAATATGAAGTGTTTTTTAGCAGACAGGAAACTGGGAACAAAAAGCTAATTAGAGTTAATATGAAATATTGTAACAGCATCGCATAAAATGTATTTTAAGTTTTTAACTATGTTTTAAAAACAACTTTATAAAGCATTTCTTACTTTATTGAATTATTAGAGTGTTAATTGATTAATTATGTAGTACTTGTATAAATGTTTGAGATAAAGATGGAAGTTCTATTCTGAAGAAGTCTACTGGACAAAAACGTTGAATACATTGTTTTACATTATTTCTTTTCTCGTTCCTCTTTTTGCAATTACACAATACAGAGGTGTTCATCATAAGATATGCTTCTTTACTAAGTCTCTGTCTCACAAACATACTGAAGTTAGGCTGAGGAAACCCACCCTCAAATGTAAGTAGCTCCAGTGTTTGGTTCATAAGTATATTGGTTTGGACCTGAGTACAATTTAATATTTTGGACATAGGTGTTCTGAAGTCCTTGTTGTCACTATGACCATTTATTAAGATTTGGATTTGTTTCCCATTACTGGCATCAGATTGCTTAGTGTCCTTCTACTAATACCTGTGCTATATATTCCAATCCTTTTGTAGATGTTGGTAGAAGCCTATTGTCAATTACATGCCACAATAATGGACAGAATGCAGTCAGATGACAATTGTTTTATGCATTCTTAGGCAGCTTTTCAGCAGCAAGGATATGAGTCAATATAGTGTTTGTCTCTCTCACACAAACACACACACACACACACACACACACACACACACACACACACACACACACACACATAAAGAAGGCACCTTGGTGCACGACCCAGAAATGCAGATGTTGTGAGCTACTCAACAAGTCCAGTGGTGGACTTTATTCAATGAGATGTCCATTATCTCTAATTTTCTCTGTCAAGAACATTCATTGTGCTGAATAATATATTATACTACGTAATCAAAATAATCAAAATAGAAATGGCTCAGTGTAAAAAGACTGACTGGTAATTAAGTCTGTAGTGACAGGGTCTAAGAAGTGAAAGCTTATGTGCAACAAAGAACATTATGTTTTCAAACACAATTAATATTGCAAATTCTGTTGCAGTATCCTACCTGTACTGCACTAATTATTTCATGGATGTGGATAAATATAAACAAATAATTTGAAAGAAATGACAAACAATTACAGTACAGCAATGGACAATGAATCACTATTGAGATATTATGCTAAAGTGATGAGTGTTATCAATTTTAGTGATGATGTACCATTCTAGTAATGCATCACACTGAGAGTATTAGTAAGCCTCCTCTCCTAGACATGGATTAGTTTTTGTCTCCACTTGCAAACATTTTATGAATAAGTTAGTCATCCTAAGCTTCCCCAGAAATACAGGCCACATTTTAGTGCATTTTGGCTAAAGTTTATTATTCAGGATAAATAATTAAGAAAGTAATAATAATAATAACACATGATTTAACTGATCATGTCCAATACTGTGGTTTGCATGTTTTTAAAAATGTCTTCCAGTTTTCCACAACACAAATTTCATTAGTTATTTGTCTCAAAAAATTGTATTTTGTATTGCCATCTTTGATATTTTGACATATTTTCCAAACATACTATATCAGTATCTATACTGTTATACATAGAATTTCTTGTAAAACAGTAGCAAGAAACCCCTGGCTGTGCTATTGGCAGTACATGTACCAGTCATTTAAAACGTGTCAAATCACCTTTAACCTTATCAGTTTGGATAAACCTAATATTGTCTAAAGCTGTCAGCCTACCTCCATTTTTTAGTAGAGGAGCTTAGCTTCCCTTTTAAACCACTCCAACTCCACCCCACTCCCACCAGGCTGCATTCCATATTTTCATAGATTGAAGTATATTCTCTTTTTATTTTGTTCATTTATTTACTTTGGTAGCATATTTCTCCTGACCTTATTTTCTTCCATTCTTGATCCCCCAAAAATGAACTAATCTATAACTCATAAAGTCTAGGCCTATCTCTGAAAGGTGCATTCAATCTGGTCTAAACCACATATCAGGTTATAGGCCGAGTAATAACCAAGAAACCTGTAAACCTATAAATAATTTTAACACAATGTCTGAAAAGTGTACTTCATCTGGCCTAAACTATTCCCTCAGGTCTGCAAGGCTCATTTCAGGGACACTACTAAATTGTCTGCTTTATATACATGAGCATTAATGAACCTCATTGCTTTCTCCATACCTTTAATTTTGTTTCTTTATTTATTTATTGATCCTTTGTTGACCATTTTAATCCAACTAGGCTAGTAGCCTCTTTTCGGGGGACAGCCAAGGTGGTATTTCTACTAGTAGGAGATATTTTGTAGGGCATCAGGGAACTTCACCTACTCATCATTGTTACAAGTGGGACCCATTTTTCACAAGGATTTCCTGTTTCTATTCTAGGCACAGAGGTGGCACAGAGAAGCAGGGAGGCAAATGGGCTAAGAAGGAGACAATGGAGTGGTGAGAGAAATGGATGTGAAAGCTAATACTAAGAGTGATGAATGTTTGCAGGATTCTGGGGAGAAGTTTCAAAGAAATCTGTTTGATAGAAATGCGTCAGCAAATGATGCATATATAATTACAACCGTCCAGTCGGGAGGGTTGCAGGTTGATTTACTTAAAGAAATGTGATGCAGAGTCAGCCAGAAAATGATAGAGATTTCCTGGAGGGGACATTATCAAGGAAATATAAAAGGAAAATGCAGAGACAATCCTGAAGAATATTGGTAAGATGGAAAAGAAAACATATGCAGAGAAAGTAAAAGAAGGCAAAAGAGGATTAGCAGAAAAGAAAAAGGCAGAAGAAAATAAAAAAAATGGAAGTATGTGGTAAGGATTCAAAGCAAAGATGACAAAAAATGGATAGAATAAAATATGGAACAATTTATTAGCTGTGTTGGGTGTAAAGGAAAATGAGGTCAGAGCATTTATTATTAATACCAGAAAGACATTCTGTGACTTTTTTTTTCCAAAGGAAGATTTTCTTGGAGAATATCAAAATAGTAAAAAAAAAAAAAAAAGATTGTAACCCATGGAATCTTTATATGACAAAAAGATTTAACAGGGAAACAAAAAAACAAAATTCATGTGCAAGGTGGATAGAGAGATTTTGAAAAGACATTTGAAAACTTTACGTAAATAAGCACTGGACATTGCAAAAGTTTATGATAAAATGGGTTTATGTACTAGAAGATGGGATCATAGTAGTATGTTAAAAATAGAAAGAAAAAAAAATCATACATATACCAAGCATGAAAAATATGGACGTGAATAGGGATGTCATAAAATACTAAGAAACAACCCAAAACATGTTTTTTTTTTCTTTTTTTATGGAAAAGAAGTATATTTGATAAGTAACTGTGATAAAAGAAAATTTTATATTTGTGGAGAAATGGGATATGATGCAAAAAATCTTATTTTAAATGTTATAAATGTAACAAAGTTAGGATTCAAAGATGGCTGCCATGCTGTAAACACTGCTAAACTGCAGCTCTTCAATTAACCCAAGGAAAATCTCTGATCTGAGTGGGTATCAGGAGGTTTAAACATCAAATTGACGATAAAAAGTTGCATTTATACTTACCTAATCTAAAATCAGTTAAAAAAGTGGGAAAAAAAGTATTTATCCATCAAGATCACAAGTGATTACTTTGCTCTGAAGAGAGAAACAAACAAAGGACCATGTGCTTTCTTTATTCTGCCTTTCTGCTTGGGGAAAGAAAAATCTTGCAACAATGAAGAACCATGGAAACAACTACTACTAAGACAAAGTTGTCAGAACTACAGTCGCCAGTAAAGGATGGAACTGCGAAAAAACAAAGGATTACTAGACAGCAGGAACAACAGAAACCAGAAACTAGATCCAGGACTGATCAGCCACTAAACATGGAGGATATCAAACACGCTTTACTACCTATACAGGAAGCTCTAAAGGACTTGACCTCACAAATACAAACATTTGGAGTTTTATGCAATCAATTGCTTCAGAGAATGGACAAAACTGAGACCAGAATTTCTGAAATAGAGGACAAAATTGACATGCTGGAGAAAAAATCAAAGGTATGTGATATGGATGTACAAGCCATGCAAAATAAACTTATTGATTTAGAAGCAAGGTCTAGAAGAAATAATATTATTATAAGAGGAATCCCTGAAAACATCCAGTATGCAGAGCTAATACCAGCCATACCACAAATATTTGAAATCCTGTTAAATGATGCTGATGGGGTGAAACAGATTGTAATAGAAAGGGCACACAGAGTGCTGAGAGAGGTACCAGCTTCTACTATTCCTAGACCTGTATATGTTAAGATATTGAACTTTCAAGATGTTAGCAAAATACTGTTTACTGCAAAAAAAAATGGTGGCTATGTTATGTGGAAAAATGTTAAAATATTTCTGGCTCAAGATTTACCATTACAAGTAAGGCAGGTTAGACAGTCTTTATCTGCTTACTGTAAATTTCTGATTGATAAACAAATTACATTCCAGATGAAATACCCCAATATGCTTACATTTATGGTGGATGGCACTAAATATTCTGTTTCCAATAAAAATCAGGCAAAAGAAGTGTTTCTGAAAGTTTTTAAAGTTCTACCTGCATCAGAGGACTGAAAAGAACTTTCATTGAGACTGGCATGTTCCTGTAGTCAGATCCAGCATGTATTTTACCTCAAGGCTTTTCTAATCCTTTGTTTCTTCACTAAACTGTTCAGGCCTCTGAAAAAGCAATACAACTATTTGTTTATGCTAATCTGAGGGTCTGCTGTCTGGTTTCCAGACTTTTATGACCTCCAAGGTCTATTTCCATTGTGTGGTAAACAGGAAATGCCTGGATGTCAACTGAGAGTGTCGATTTGGATGTAACACTTCCTGTGGTCCTGCTGTGAAAGAGGTTCCCCGTTATATTTCTGATGGCTTTTTGGCTTGAGAAGACAAAGAGAACTGAAAATAATATGTTAATGTTCTTTTAATAACGAAATAACATTACAGTATGTACTTAAAGCACATAATAACATGTACTTTTACTATTTTTTTCTTCTTTTATAGGTGTGAACCAAAATCGTTTTTTTTTTACTATATGCAGTGAGTGGCAGGCACTGTGTAGGGTATAGATTTAATATGTAGGATGCATTTTTTTTTCTCTCTCTCTCCTCTCTTCTGTAAAAAGTTTATGTACATAATGATTGCAACAAAACAGATACTTAAGGTAGGATAAAATAAGTACCCAATCTACTAAAACTTTCCTTTACACAGTAATAACCTTAGAAATGAGATTTGTTTAACTAATAGTTAAACCAAAGCTGTAGTTAAGTAGCGGTGTTTGGTAGGGAATGTGTAGTTTAGACTTTGATGTAGATATGCTAGAATATATAGGTTGTAAGTTTAGGAAATGTTTTAAATGTTATTACCTGAAGTTTTTCAATGTGTTGGTGTGTTTAACCTCGTTTATAATTTCTCTTATACAAGACCTATATAAATCCTGGTCCAGGGGTAAAGTGGGTAAGCACTGGTTAGGGACGGGATGTAGGAAATGCTTCCAGATTAGATATAGTGTACAGTCAATACATGTCAATATGATAATTCCCCTCTTATATTGTTATTTGATACCAAGACCTGCGAATGTGGGAGTTGAACTCATGGAATGTTAAAGGGCTCCAGAACGTAAAGAAGAGAAAGCTGTTGCTACACATATTATTACAAGACAAAGCACTGTTTGTATTTCTACAGGAAACACATTTGTTGAATGAACAATGGAATGATATTAGAAAAAAGAACTGGATTAGAGAGCTAGTGACATCAGAAGGTAAGACAAACAGTGCGGGAGTGGCTATAATTATCAAAACCCAATACAAAGATAGGATTTTAGACTCCAAAGTGAATCCAAATGGGCGATGGTGTTATGTGATTTTATCGGATAATGCATTTGATAAACCTATCCTACTTTTGAATATATATGCCCCATGTAATGATCAACACAGTTTCATAGCATCATTATATTCAATATTAACACAATATGATGGTTATTATTTTGTTGTGGGTGGGGACTGGAATACCTGTCAAAATCCAAAGTTGGATAGGTCTTGTCCACAAAGAGCATTTAATAAGCAGGCTGGGATAGCATTAAATGATTTTAAGGAAGATTTTCAATTATATGACCCCTTTCTTATTCACAAGATGTTAATAATGCAAATAAATACACCTTCTATTCACCATGCCACAAAATGTGGGCTAGAATAGATTGCTTTTTGATATCTAAAGCACTAACGAATTTAGAACCAGTGGTGGTTATACATACTCATCTATCAGATCACTCAAAAATTTCGTTAAAATTTTCTAAAGATTTAAAAGACACAAGAAGGCATAGGGGTTATAATTGGTCACTCAACCCAAATCTTTTAAGTAAAAAAGAGATAGCAGATGGAATTATAAAATATTTGAAAGAATTTACAGATAGCTTGAAGCTCCAAAAACATACTCCTGACACTGAATGGGCAACAGCTAAAGCTCAAATTAGAGAATTTCTTATACAAAAAGCCTCATATTATAAGAAAATTCATAATAGTGATATTCAAAAACTAGAAATAAGAATAAAACAACTTGATAATGAGCTGATTCAGAATCTTAACGCTCAAACTGAGGAGGAAATGTTGAAGCTTCAAAGGGATCTCTTTTTGCTTCATAATAATAAATTAACACTTCAAGAACATAGGTGTTTAGTGAAATATGCTAATAATGTTCAAATACCATCAAAAGCAGTGGCAAGGATTATAAATCAATCAAAAACAACTGGATATATTTCGGAAATAAAGTATAACGACACAATATATTCTAAAACTGAGGATATTGTTGATGTTTTGGGGAAAATCTATACTAAGGTGTATGAGGGGCAAACTGATAGGTCTCTACATAACCAAAATAAAAGTTTTCTGCAAAAAATTAACTTTCCAGAATTAGAAGAGAGCCTGCAAAGTGACCTGATTAAACCTATTTCTAAAGAAGAAATAGTATATACAATTCAACATATGAAAGCACATAAGTCGGCAGGGCCTGATGGTATTACAGCTGAGTTTTACAAAGAGTTTGCTGATAGTTTGGGAAAAGAATTGTCTCATGTATTTAATTATATAACTAAAAATAAAATTAGTGACCCCCACCTCAATGCGTCAAAAACAATTTTCATACATAAAACCAATTCAGATCCCCTTAACCCAGATAATTACAGACCAATAGCACTAATGAATGTGGATATGAAAATTTTAACATCAATTATAGCATCGAGACTAAAGAAGGTTTTGATATATCTAATTTCTAAGGAACAAGCTGGATTTATGGCAACTAGACAAACTAGCGATAACACACTTACACTGCATAATATGATGACGTATGCTAAACAAAACAACTTTAATATCTATGCTCTTATAATAGATGCCCAGAAAGCATTTGATAGAGTAGACATAAAGTTTTTGTTTGATGTGTTACCCTATTTTAACTTGCCCCAAGAATTCATTCAGATACTACAAATATTATATAGTAATCCATACACTACACTATACATCAATAGGACTTATTCTAACAGAATACAGATTAAAAATGGTACTCGTCAGGGTTGTCCTATGTCTCCCTTATTGTTTAACCTATATCTAGAACCCCTATTTTTATATATCAAGCAAAATTTGTATCATAATGCACCAATAATTTATAGGAATAAAATATTAATGTCAGCATTCGCAGATGATCTTATTATTTATTGTACAACCCCAATTTCGGACAGTGAAAAGATATTAAAGCTCATAAACGAATTTTCGGTAGTTTCTAAATATAAAATTAACTTACAGAAAATGAATATCTTCCCGTTAAGAACCCCAAAACCTTTTTCATTAATGGCCCTGATGGGAAGTTAACATGTAAAGAAAATATTAAATATTTGGGTATCAACTTCTCTACGGATAATAAGGACTTTTATAACAATAATGTTAAATGAGTATGGGAACACATAATAGCTGATTGTGACAGATGGAAGAATTTAAAAGTACCGGTATTAGCAAAAGTATCAATAGTGAAAATGAATATACTACCACGAATGTTATACATATTTAGGTCTGCCCAATTATCAATTTCAAAAACAGTTTTAAACAAATGCATAAAGATCTAGCTAAATTTATCTGGAACCCAAAAGAACTAGAATATCTTATGAGAAATTAATGACCCCTAAAACAAGAGGGGACTTGAGCTACCAAACTTTGAAGCATATTATTTGATTGTAAACGCTAATAAAATTTTAAGAATTACTAATTATGATGTAACGAATACAAAATGGATACCAACTTGGGTGGTCTTGAATCATAAGCATATTTTGGATAGGAAAATAAATCCTAAAGCATTACCCTTTATGGACAAAATTAGTCTGATAAAATATGGGGTCATGGACCACATAATAACCTGTGTCTCATCTTTGCAAACTTTATTTCAGTCCGTAGATTTATTGCAATATATGATGGTTCTTCAACCTTTCCACAGGAATCCTAATTTTAAACTAAATAATCAGCTGATCGATCTCAGCAAATTTCCATTAATAGTTAATCTGACTCTATTTGATGTTTTTAATAAACTTGACTTATCGGCTTTACAAATTAGACAGGAAATGAATCTACCTAGAAGTTACATTGTTATAATGAGACAAGTTAAAGTATGTTTAAATAAGCAAATCATACCTCGTGGGCTAAGAGTACTAAAAATGCCCACCTCTGGTACTTCACTGCCAGACCTTCTATATCGTTGGCAGCAACTCAACCTTGAGTTGAGTTTTAGCTATATGAAACTTTTGATTGAATTTCACCTACCTGAAGAGGAGAGATTGAGATTGGTTGTTAACAATTTGTTTAAAGATTTTGAATGCAAATTTAGTAATAATGAAATATGTATGAGTAAACTAAGAAAAGTTATAGAAGATGTGTTATTTTTAGAGAAACGGATGTTAGACCAGACAAAAGTAAAAATTACCAGGGATTTACGAGATTTTAGAAATAATAATGTTTTCACTTGGCCCAGGAAATGACACGAACTCACACTTCAATTCTGATTTAAATGGATCTCAGAGACCATCAGGTGTAACAGGTAAAAGTTTCAGGAATACTACCTTAACCACACCTGTTAACAAACCAGATAGTTATCAACAAAATATTAACACAGAAAATAGATTGTCCAACACACTCACCCCACGTAATAAACAGAGTGATGGTCCTGAAGTTCCACTTATTGGAAACAGCACAGGACCTGATCCACAGTTGACAGAATCTAATCATATAGAGACAGAGACTCACAGCCCCTCACAGATACTAAGTAATGGGAGAGAGAACCAAGGTGAGTTAGGTGAGAGTTTGACAGGTTGTATCACAGGCGACAGAGATCAGGTGCAGCAGTAGTTAGACCAAAAGCAAACAGTGCCATTTTCAATTCAAATAGATGTCCGCCCTCCCCATAGCCCAGAACCATTTTTGGACAAAAGAAGGTCCACAAGCAGGGGAGACAGAAAAGGAAAGGCTCAATAGACGAACAGGAACAACTAGGCCCCACAATCAAGAAAATGTGGGGAGACAAAATCGTTAATCATGAATTTATCTGGTAGGGCACTGAATGAATATGAAATACAGGTCTTAAGTAAAGGCCTAGGTTTTATTCCTACAAAACCTAACGATCTAGTAGATACTATTATAGAAACAAAATGTATGTTCGAATTTACAATTAAGGTTGGATTTTGGCAACTCAGATAGTAGCCAAGTTATGAGTAAGCATCGTCCAAATAGTACATATGTTCCACAACTGAACCCGACTATAGAGGTATTTGGGAATGTAGTGGAAGATGAAATATATAGAAGTCATCAAGAGAATAAACCATCCAAACATGGACGTAATTTAAACTATAAACAAAGGCAAGCTTTGAATTCATTGAGAGATGACAGGTCTATTGTAATAAGACCAGCAGATAAAGGAGGACCGGTTGTCATTATGGACTATACTTATTATGCAAATAAAATGTTTCAGATGCTTGAAGATACAACTACATATACAAAAGTAACTAAGGCTAATTTAAATAACATGGTCTTTAGTGTTTACAATACCTAGATGACCTGGTACTATCGCATGACATAACACAAGAGCTGTATGGATACCTAAAGGTGAACAATCCCACTATACCGATCATACAGGGACTTCCTAAAGTCCATAAGAACAGCAGAGACCCACCATTTAGACCTATTGTTGCAGGTCAAGGGTGGGTAACAGAATCTCTATCTATTTATCTAGAGAGTGTACTTAGACCGTTAGTTAATGGTAATAAGAAGATCCTGAAAGATAGTAAGCAATTTCTTTTAGACCTATATTCTCAAACTCACTCATTGGATACGAACCAACATTTTTTCTTTGTGACACTTGATGTGGTTAGCTTATTCACAGTGATCCCCAATGACGAGGAATAAGACTGATCACTGAATATTTGAAAGCACATTCAGACTTCACTGATAGAAAGATTGACCTTGTGACCCTGCTATTAGAGACTATATTAACTAATAATGTCTTTGCATTTGAAGAAGTCATTTACTTACAGAAGGATGGCGTGGCTATGGGCACATCATGTGCAAATAGCTACGCCAACCTAGTCATGGCCAGATGGGAAGATACTTTTCTCTTCAATAATCTATCATTTATAGAACATGCTGCAATGTACTGTCGTTTTGTGGACGACCTCTTTTTATATGGCTTGGAGATGAACCCTCCCTATTAAACTTTGTTTCTTACTTGGACAATACCACGGACTTCTTAAAATTTACTGCCAACTTCTCAGTTAGCAATCTTCCATTTTTGGACGTGGAAGTATTTAGAATGACCAATGGTATGATCAACACAACTATTTATAGAAAAGATTGCCAAAGAAACAATATATTACATAGACAAAGTATGCATCCCGCCCATGTATTTCAAAACGTCCTTAAAGGACAATTTATGAGGGTATCTAGATTGAATCCACAACAAGAAACTTATGTTTCAGGAATAGAGGACATGAAGGAGAGATTTCTGGAGAGAGGTTACAAAGAAGAAGAAATATTAGACACTATTAACACAGTGGAGACCTTAAGAACAAGTACTGCGAAACCATATTTTATGGCACATGAAGCAATGACCACTAGCTCAGGTTCCCCTAGGAATGAAGTTAGAGCTAACCTTACTTTTAGTAAAATGAGCCTGCAAGTGAAAAGCATTATGAAGAAACACTGGGGTATTTTGAATTCAGATATAGAAGTTAGTGAGATTGCTGGCCCCACACCTCGTATAGCTTATAAAACCTTCCCAATCTGAAGAGTATCCTATGTAGACCAAGACATCCACTAGTTAACAGGTTGACAGTGAATAGAAACACAGTACCCTGTGGTCATTGCAATCAATGTATTTATATTAATAAAGAAACTAGTTTTGAGCACCCTACTACAGGACGCATTTACAATTTTAACACTAACACCAACTGTGAAAGTAAAATGTCATATATATGGCTAAATGTTTAGGATGTAATAGTTACTACATAGGGAAAACAAATAGATCATTTAAGGAGAGGATTAGGAACACACGCACACCTTAGAGTAGGTACAGAAACCAATGCATTGGCTAGACATAAAAGTTCAACTGGTACCAGTCATTCCTTTAAGTTCTGTGCCATTCAATGTGTGTATGAAGGATTCAGAGGTGGTGATCTAATTAACAGAACTTTAGAACAAGAAACAAGATGGATCATAAGATTAAGGTCCGATAAACCACCAGGCCTTAACGATAAAATCCAAATAAAGCCATTTTTGAAAAGTAGAAGATTACGCAGGTAAAGAGATCTCCCACTAACTGTTCTAAATTCCACATTAGTTAGGTACATTTTCCTCACAACATTATGACCATGGTGTAGATGACCCATCTATATACTCAGACATATTGTAGGCATTTCATACACTTTCAACATTTGTCATAAGAAATGAATCTTTGCACACATATATTTAGTATTGAAAAGTACTGTTTATAAAAACTAATGTAAGACACCTCAGGATGCCATTCGGGATTAACAGATTATATGTGCCAAAATACTTCCCATTTTCCCTTTCCCCTCATGTATTCCTTCCCTATATTTTCCGCTTCACCACATAAGAGTTTTAACATTTCACAATGTCTATATTTTAAACTTGGGTATCAAGGATGTAACAATTATAAAGTGCAATTAATGGTTGCTTAAGTCAGTGTGCTTATTTCCACCATTGTGGATCTGTACGAGAGTCAAGTTAATTATTAAGATATTGCTCTGTTTCCATATAGACGTTTTGTTGCTTCGTTTATTGTTGAAGCATTCTTCCACCCACATTTTTGTAAGTTACGTTCACATCCTGAAATGTCAAATGTCCCTGTTTAATAACGGAGATTGAAGAGACTAAGGCATGAACTAATGGACAGCTATTGAAAAGCTCGTCATGTACTTATGCCTGTTGTAAGCCTAATCGGCTTTTTTAAATAGACACAATGTTTATTTTTATGAACGCTATGGTACGTAAGTACGCACAGTAGCGTTCTTTGTTTTGCATTCAAGAATTAACCAGGCACATACGCGCAAGGAATACTTTGTTGTGCTGTGAATTTTAAAAGCGTTTCAGAGTCTACAGAAAATAAGTAATTTTGAAAAACTGTTTTTAACTTTTGATTTATACGAGAATAGCCTAACTAATGTGATACAAGTTTTTAACCACCTGTAATTGTTGACTGTTTTACGAGTCTACTCTGGATAATATGAACTTCCAGTAAAACACGGAAATATCTAATGTCACACTTTGTAAATATGTGCATTACAAGCAGTTTGGGTTATACTAACCAAGTCTGAAATGGCTTTTTTGATATATACTGCCTGAAAGTTCAGTACGAGATGTTTCTAAAGCACCATGAGATGATAAGTAAATATGACAAGGCTCTGAGATATACTCAATTGTTTAATATAATATAATGTATGCTTGGGCACCAATGCATTTTATGTATGTTTTTTATGTATGTTTTTATGTATGTTTATTTTGAACTATTCAGTTCTTACTTTTAATATACCAGTATTTTTCTTAGCTGAACAAGGTAACATTCATGGAACTGAGTTTAATGGGTTACTGTATTTTAAATGAAGGAAACATGTGATTATAGAGATCCTATCACAAGCTTTTGTTGGTTTTAAAAGTGATGTTCAAAGTTTTAGTTTGTGTAAAGAGTCTGAAGAAGCCTTTGGCTTAAGCTTACTCGTTTGGAATAAACAATTTGCTAACTTACATGGATTTATTTGTTTGAATTTCTACTTTCATTTTATTGCTCATTGGAAAGTCACGCATCTTTTTGGACTGAGTTTTACTAGTGTTTTAGCGTGAGTATCCTACCTCAACTAACA
The DNA here is from genome assembly GCF_019279795.1 of Protopterus annectens. Lineage (NCBI taxonomy): Eukaryota > Metazoa > Chordata > Ceratodontiformes > Protopteridae > Protopterus > Protopterus annectens. The sequence continues at coordinate 997,235,334 of NC_056745.1, read as the reverse complement.
GCAGCTCTGAGTTTTGGATTTGTGCAAGTTAAAGAACTTGCCTTGAGCTATTTTAGGAACTTTAAACCTGCAGCCGGATTTGTGGATAAGTGCTCTGAATTGTGGCAAGCTATCCAACAAGACACTAAATTTATAGCAACTGCATACAAGTTAATTAAGGATTTGAAATTTCAGGACAAAATTTTACTTTCAGAGAATTGGGTAAACAAAGTAACAGTAACAGACAATCAGATATTAAAAGCAATTGATATAACTAGGAAATCAGTTTCTTTTCAAAAACTGATGTACACACAATTGATGATTTGGAACAATGCATATTACACACATCTTAGATTACATAAATTTAACCCTAGGAATTCTCCAATTTGTCCATACTGTGCAGATCAAACAGCGGATCTTCTTCATATGTTCTGGAGTTGTAAATGCGTATATAAACTTTGGAACTCTCTTAAAGTACAACTGCAAAAGATGGGTTATCAAAGTTCTACACTGTCATGGGAATTTATGATTCTACACATTCCTCCAAGAGAGCTTTCCAGATCGCAAACTATTATTTGTATGAATATTTTTTGCTGATGAAACTCTATATAGCCACAAATTGGCTAGAACCACATAAGACATCATGGAATAATTTTAAGCTTGTGGCTATAAAACATATACTAGCACATAAATTACTTCTGAAACAAACTAACAAAAATATTAATAACCCGAAAATATGGGAAAAGGTCTTCAATATTATATTAGCATGATACTGATTTTAGGAATATATTAAATATAGGAAGCATTTCATGTAGATATTGTATAAATGGTTTGTAGTAGTTATAGTGTATTATGTGTGTGATGTTTATTGTATTTTTGAAATGTTTTTGGAAAATATATTTCAATAAAAATTTATTATGGAAAAAAAAAAAAATGTAACAAAGTTAGACATTTATGGAAGGAGTGTGTAAATGAAAATAAGAGTAAGGAAAAAGAAAAAAGAGAAGAAAATGAGTAAAGAGAATAATTTTTAGAAGTAGTAGAAAGGGAAAAAAATTAGATGAGGAAAAAATAATAAAGAAGACACAGGTGAAGGCTCTAAAATAAGTGATGAAGACATAAATTGTGAAATAGTAAAAGAAAAAAGATAATTATATTGGTAAATGGGTAAAAGTAAAAAAAAAATAAAGGGATAAGTGCAAAATAAAAAAAAAAGAAAGGAAATGGATTAAAATAACATATAGAACTCACAGTTGGGGGCTGGTATAACGGTTAAGGTGTTGAACTCACAGACAAAAGGTACACTGTTTGATTTTCACTTTTAAGGGGGAAATTGTCTCGGCATAGAATGGCCCATTAAGGCAGCTAGCCTAGTAATTAGGTATGAACCTATGAAACCATGAATTAAAGGAAAACAGAAAATTAAAATTGTAGAGTACTTTCTGTAAATGTGAACAGTATTAAGAAACTAGTAAGAAGAATGGGGATTATGTAATGGTGTAATGTATGTGATGGTGATATAATTATATTAGAAGATGCAAGTCTTAACCAATGAAAAAAGATTACAAATAGAGAATCTATAGGGAGGAAAGATCTGGAATTTGGGAAATGAAATGTATTCTACAATAGTCGTATTCTGTAGAAATACAGTAAATATATTCAATGTAACTTTAGCAAAAATGGGAAGATTAACTATTGTAGATTTAAAATGGAAAGAACAAGTATATATAATTATAACAATAACTGCTTTTACTAATTGTAACATAAGGGAACGTTTATTTAATCAGATTTTAGACTATGAAGTGACAAATATGAATATTACAAAAACTGGATATTTTACTTGTGATTTAAGAAGCAAGCTTTAAAAGATAGAAAATGATATAAGAAAAATGCCAAGATGTGCATGTGAAGAGTGGTGTAAGACTATTCTAGTATGTGAAATAAATTACAAAATGAAGGATGCAGGGTGTATAACACCTGAAGAGTTAAGAATTCAAATGCTGTTAACATATGCAGATGACATTATAATAATTGCAAAAAAAATGTGGACAAAAGAAGTAATAATTTGCACAAGTGAGTGTTTAAAGATGATAGGGATGACATTTAATAAAGAGAAAAGGAAATGTGTAGGTTATGCAGTAAAGATGCAGTGTATATATTTTACAATGAGCAACATTTCTGTGTTAGGTATACAATTTATGAATGAAGATGTATGTAGAATTCAATGGGAAAACAATAGATGAAATAAAACAAACTTGCCTTTTTCGGAGAACATATAAATTATCATTCAAAAAAGATTATTTGATAAATTCAACATTGATGGGAAAATAGCATACTTAGCAAGTGTATGTATGTTGCCAACAGCATTTGAAAAGGAATTATTGCAGATATGCTTTTCATTTATATGGGGTTCTAGATTAAACCCAGTAAAAGAGTTTTGTATGTAAAAGGAGGTTTACAGTTAATTAACCCAGTGGTGTATGCTGCTTCATTAAATTTGTACAAAGTACTAAAATGGATAAGTGAAAAATTACAGATTAATGGTAAAACTGTATAAATATATAGTAATTATAATAAATTTGATGGTATGGTAAAAAGACTAAAAGAGAAAAAGAGTGTATAAATAAAGAAATAAAATGTTACCAAAGATGTTACAAATATTTTTATGGAAAATAAAAATTAATGATATAGAAAAAGAAAGAAAAGTATGGTATAAGAATGTATTTAATAAACCTCACTATGTAAAACCATGGGAAAAATATAACAGATGAAAAATTGAAGGCTATAAAAATAATAAACAAATGGTGTAATAAGAAAGTAGAATGTCAAGATTTTTCTGTGGAGAATAGTAATAGAAACATTACAAGTTAAAGGAACTATGCCATATATAAATAAAGTGATAGAATATATTTATATTGTCAAGAAGAAGAAACTGCTGAACACGTTTTTGAAAAGTAAAAGAGTAAAAGGTGGGGTGGAGCCTGAATGGCTAACTGAAAGCAGCAGTATTTTAGAACTTATAACTAGTTAAACAAGACAAGAAAAATATTCTTTTTTTTTTCTTCAAAGTATAAAATCTTATAAATAAAGGACTAATTTACATAATTAGAAACTGTGGTGAAGTTTTACAAATAATTTCCTCTCAAAAAGCTTGGAGATATATTCACTTGTTAAAATGAGCAACTCAAAGAATTCTCATCAGCATGCTGCCTTAAAGAAGGAACTACAACAGATGGCATCTACCCTGCAGGAGTTATCTTTGAAGATGGATGATTTTAAAGAGAACCTAGAAAATCTTAAAACAAGCAGTCAAAAACAGGCTGACACCCTCAAGGAAATGCTACAACAACACCAGACAAGGATAACAGGAATAGAGGTTTCTCTAAATGACTTAGAAAACAGACTTAAGGAAGTAGAAATACAGAAAGAACTACTTCTTAAACAAAACACTTGGTTAATAAAGTAGATAACTTGGAAAATAGGGAGAGGAGAAATAATGTCAGGATTTTTGGATTACCTGAAAACACAGAAGGTGAGGATATTATTTCCCTTTTATCAAGCTGGATCCCTGAATTTTTAAATTTAAAAGAATGACTTTCCTTTGGCATTGAAAGGGCACACAGAGCTCTTGGGAAACCTGCCACTAACTCAAAAACTCTACTCCTAGGTCAATAATTATCAAATTTCTTTCATACTTGGACAAGGAACTGATTTTAAGATCTGCTTGGAGGAAGGCACCTCTAAAATATAAACAGAGCCTGATAAGATTTGATAACGACTATTCATCTAGAATAATGGAACAAAGGAAAAAAGTGTGGCCAATGATAAAGTTTCTGAAACAAAATAACATCAAGGCACAACTTGCATATCCAGCTAAGATAAGAATACTGTATGCCAACGAGATGAGGACTTTTATTGACTTAGAGGAAGCCTCTTCATTTATTAAAACTAATAATGTGATTACTTTACCAGAAGATGTGGATTGGATGTCACCTTCTCTCAAGAAACAAAAGAAACCAATGTCTGGACAGATGTCAAAAAGAAGAAGCAAAAGACTGATACTGTATCTCTCAAAGCATCTACTATGATATGGATTGTTTTAGCATTACTTTTAAGGACCAATTTTACTGCTTGGAATTTTAAAACAAAGGTAACTAACTACTGGAATCTTTATTTTTTTTTTTTTTTTGAAAATAGATGACACATGAGAGTTTTCACATTACCTTAGGTATGTAAAACAGGGTACTTTTCTTTCACAGAAGGAGGGATATATAGCACATAAAATATTTATACTGTAAATCAACATACATAGTATATGTGTATTTTCTCTTAATTTTCTCTTTTCTTTCTCTCTCTTCTTTCTTTTCTCATAATTTATTTTAACTGCATCTTATCTCCCTTTCTAAATTCTCTCCTATTTACTATACGAATATAGTCTGTATATATTTAATAACTTACTATCTATACATAGATAAATAACAGTCTAAAATAATCTAGTTTTAAGGTAGACTAATTGGAATAGTGAACTTAATTAATTGTTATTACAATATTTATTAGATTAATAATAGTCACTTTTATGCTTATTGAGATTGGGTACATGTTTGTGATTAAATCTGAAATGTTCCATTCATGTACATATGTCCTTTGAATTATTTCCTTTTAGTATTAACAAATACATAAAAAAGGAGGGAAAATGTACTGCCGGTTAAGAGAAGTGAAGCTTTTTTCACATTCTGTTTGCGTTTCCATAGCAACAGTAAACAATTGCTACAGTTTCTAAGGACATTGTGAACCTGTGAAGTGCATTTAGCCTCACAGATTACAAATAATAAGAAAAAGTAATGTTGTTTAGTTATTAAAATGAAAAACAACCTAAGCAAGGTAAAATAAATACATAATAGGACTATTTGTGAATATTTTATGATTTATCCTCATAGGATTACATATTCCTGAAAACACAACTGAAATGTTCCCAAACTACATGTGCACTTAAATGCAGCTGCCTGATTAAAAAGTATTACTCAGTTTAACATGTTGATTTCACAAGCTGTTTGCACTGTAAAAGTTTCATTTTATATGTTACTTGAAATTGTCAGTCTCTATAGCATATGTAAAGATACATATTACTTTTTGCAATATGTTATCTTTGCAGTTACCTCACACTCTATACAAACTCACTTGGTAACTGATAGCTATTCATTTAAAATATCAGTTTATATATTAAATGTGCCCTTGAAATGCTATTGACATTTTGACAAAATATAATAATCTGAACTGTAAAATGAATGACTTGAAAGAAGTGAAGTAATGCATAGATTTCAAAGGCAGTTCTTGACACTACAGTAAAAGTAAAAATATATATTCACAAGAAAGTATTGAAATGTTTTAGTCTCCCAGTTAAAATAGCTTACTGTCAACATTTTGCGATATCAGAAAGTTTGAAGAGCTAGGAATTTACTATTCTTTGTCTTTATAATGATTATTAGACAGATGTTAGACTCTGCTTATTTTAATGAATTGTGACATATGTTTATGAGGAAAGGTGGACTCAATTACTCACATTGGACTACACATTCCTGGAAACTCAACAGAAATGTCCCTAAATTCCTTGTGAATTTAAATGAAACTGCCTGACTAATAAGCATAATTTACATTAACAACCTGAATCCATAAGCCATCTTCTCTATATATGCTACATTATGTATGTCACTTGCATATGACAGGTTCTAGAGCACACAAAAAAATACATATTTTTGGAACATGCTATATTTGCACTAATCATACATTCTAAACTAACTCAATTGGTAACTGACAAGTTATTTATTTGAAACAGTCTAAATATTAATTGTGCCCTTGAAATGTTGTTGCCGTTTTGACAAAACAAAACCTGAATTGAAAAAGGAATGATTTGAAGAAGTGAAGCATTGTACAGATTTCAGACAGCTATTGACACTACAGTATAAGTAGAAATGTATACATGCAAAGAAAAATTTAAATGCTTTATACTTTTACTTAAAATAGCTTAGTGTTAACTTTTTACTTTATCAGAAAATTTAAAGAGCTAGGAAATTATTTCTAATTTGTCTTTATAATGTTTACTGAAGTCATGTTAGTCACTGACTTGTTTAATGGATTGTGAGTCATGTACAAGACGGACTACTGAATGTTATTTCTGTTTACCTATGTTTGCTGAATTTCTTTTATTAGTACTGATTTAAAACAAGGGAAAAAATGGGAAGGGAAATATCTGTTTTTGGTCAATGGAGGAGAGGCTTAAGAGTATTCTAACTTCCCCGAGAACGCTCTAAGATGCTCTAAATACTATTTGATTAATACTTACCTAAGGTAAGTCTTGATTACCATATAGGTACCGTCACATTCATTGTAGACCTGATGTGATTACCCATTCTGGAAGCAGAAGGTACCCTATGCAGGGTGGGAATTGTCAGGGTGATCATAGTTCATTCTTAGACTCTGCTTTGTAAATCTATAAATATGTAAAAGTACTGCACACTAGAATGTAGGGCACCTCTACTCAGAGTCAGGATGCTACTGATAAGCCATGTCTTTTCATAAGTGTAAGTTGAAGTTGGTGAGCAGAAGATTAGGAAAGTAAAGGAGGACAGTACACCTATAGTAAATTCATATTTCATTGGTAGTCACTCATTGTCTCCTGTAGAGTCCTTTTAGTCAAATTATTTTAGTAATAATCTATTTGTTGTTGGCTTACTTAGTGTATGCTCCTCTGTTGCATTTCATTTTTCCAAAATGACATATCTGACATATTTTGGATCTCTTAAGGGTAACTAAATACTGGATATTTTCTAAGTCAACTTAATAATTGTTTTCACTACTAACATTCCATCCTGATATATAAAATACTATAGAACAATAATAGAATAATATAGAATTTCATATTTCTTTTTAAGAAAATTCTCTATATAATAATTTAACATATGGAGGGAGCTCAGTTGATATTGTTGGTTAAAGGTACGAGTGATAATCCAATAGATCTATCTATATCTATTGGATTAGGAATGGCTTTCATTCCATGTTTAATGGAAAATTCATATTTGGAAAAAACAGCAGCAACAACCTGACTAATGCTCCACAAAAAGAATAAATCCACAAATTTACAAGCTAGCAATGCAAATTTTTTATTCCATAAAGAGCTTTTCATCTGGCTGGATAGCTAGACTTATTCAGATGCAATTAAATATTCAAAACACAGTATATAACATGAACATTAGTCAGCCGATCTGCCCTGCTAATTAGAACAGCTGATCAACACCAACCAATGCATATACATATCCTCACAGCCTAAGCCAAAATGCCTTAAACACACATACCATAAATTATATCTACTTCTAGATAAATTAATTAAAACCTATTAACATGTTTATTAATTTAAATCATAATTTATATATCTATAAATATTCTAAAAACATTCTAAAAATGTGTAAAATGCTTAATATACTATATGGAAAGTATAGAAGTCAGAAACCACACCTATAAATGAGTTTCTGACTTTATGTACGTACTCCAAAAAAACATGTAATTTAAACAAACTAAAACAGTTAAACAAATGATGCAAAACTCATACATCGCTCCTACTGGGACAACTCTATTTAGTAAAATAATATAATATAATATGCATAACATGTAAAATTCATAAAAAGTTTGCTATGTAGAATAATATACATTTCTTCCCTAAAAGGTTTTTAAAAAACTGCTTTAAAAATATATAGCTATGATTATCTTAAAAGACTTTTCAGTTTTAAAATACATTTGATAGAATACATTTCATTAAGACCTGGATAGAGACAAGCAAACGTACGTAGTTGCCAAAACAGTTCCATTTTTTCAAGTAACAAATATACTGGGCCACCTCTAGCATCTGAGGTTACACATTCTATAGCGCTAAACATAAAACCATGATTAGGAAAAGAGTGAGTGTATCTAACTAAGGCATTGTCTAGTATGTTATTTCTAATGCTATACAAATGGAACTAATATATATTAATAATATAATATATATATATATATATATATTTTATATATATATATCTATATATATATATGTGTGTGTGTGTGTGTGTGTGTGTGTGTGTGTGTGTATTTAAAAATAAAAGACCCTTACTCTATTCAATAGGTGCCATAGGATCTTTTATGTCCCCTTGTGCCACCACCACCTCAAGCAGATAGGGCCTTGGTTTAACATCTCATCTGAAAAATGTCTCACTCAGGACTACAGAACTCCCCTTATAATGCACTGCAGTGTCAGCATTCGCTCTACCTGGTGTGAGAATTGAAAACACAGTCTTCTGCACCAGTAGCAAATATTTCTGTATTTTGCCATTGTGCTTTCTTTTAATAAAACATCCCAAGTCATTGCCCTCAAGTATATGCTCAAAACTTCAGGCTTTCAAAATCTGTCCATCATTGGTGAATGAACCAGGACACAAATGAAACAATGACTTCCCTCTGATGCCCTCCCAAACCAAGACAATGATTACAGTGAGAGAACAATTCTAACCATTAGAGTTTCATTCTTCTTTTTGTTCAGAAAGTGTATCATTATGCATCATGATATTACACCTGTTGCTTTGCTGACTTTTTAATTGACTGAACAGGACAGTATAACATTTCCCTGGTGTCATCTAATGTTTCCCCCACCTTTTCTAGAAGCAGCCATGTTGCCATTTAAGGTATGACACCCCCAATCAGATAGACCCTCATCTTACATAACTGGTCCTGACTGTGCTTCTGCTCTATTCCTCATAACTCATGGGTAGTTGCTAATAGTCAATAGTGCAGGACTTCAGTACTTCTTATAGCTATCAAAAATCATGCTAATGCAAACCTTCTGAATTATAGGGATAAAGCTCTGACTTATTACAGGGCTGCTGTATTTGCCAGGTACACTGGGTTTGAAACTTTTAACTTGTTTTAAATGCCTTACTGTAATAGATACTGTGGTGGCGGTGCTGAGGTAGCGTCGTCGCCTCACGAAGTTGCCCATTCGATTCTCAGTTAGAGCATCTTCTGTGTGGTGACATGCATGAATTGGCATTCCTTTATTGAAGGTTGTGCATTAGGCCCAGCAAGCCAGCATGTAAAAATCTACTGCCAATCATTAGTGGACCGGAGTTCCGCTGTGGCGACCCCTAACCGGGAAAAGCCGAAAGACACAGCAACAACAACTGTAATATTTAAATCTGCTTCCTGGTGTCTATTTTTTCTGCTAATGATAAGAGGATTGAAGCATTTTACCTGTTCACAGTAACCAATGGTGTCTACTGCCCCTCCCCATACATACTTTTATGTTTTTAGTAGCTTTAGGGAAATATTTAAAGACTTCATGTTGTCAAGAGTAAACCATTCCCATAAATCTTTTCTGCTGCAAAACTGCTGGTATATCAACTTTGTAAGGCGCGTACACTATCACTGGTGTCTAGAACCATCCCCCTCCTTTTTGCAGAACTTACTCAGTAGTCTATGAGAGTTTGGAGGTATGACAGAACTCCACCTCTCACAGACACATTCACACACACACAAACACACACACACACACACACACACACACACACACACACACACACACACACACACACACTTATATATATATATATATATATATATATATATATATATATATATATATATATTCACGCATACACAAAGAGGCATGCATGTATGCATGCACACACATACACTCACACACATGCATGTACACATACACATGGACATTTACACACATACACATGCATGCAATCAAACACACACACATGCATATACATGTACACAGTTTTACACACATGCACACATGCACATACACATGTGCACACACATGCACATCTGTATACACGCATTTACACATACGCAGACATGCACTTACATACTCACACACATGCAAACACACACACATGCACACACACACACAATATTTCATTGACAGATTTTGGCACTTTTTAATACAATCCCCAATGTAAGGTGACCTCAGATTAAATACATTTTTTTTTTGTGTGTGCTTTTAATTATTCCACTTTTTTACTTTATTCAAATCTGAAGTGAGAATGTTTAGAGACATAGAATTAGGGTCAAAGCCCTGGTGTTAGGTGATGCAGAGATATGCAGTCTTCCTACAAAGGTTCTGTTTAATGACTTGAGTGTGACATTTTACCTCAAAACTTAATGCATTTGTACCATTGTGGTTGCTTGTCTTTCAGATATATTGTTTTGAGTCTTAATTTATTTAGACTTTATTTTTTTACTAAAAAAAATTATTGTATAAAAGAGCATATCCACATTGTTGCATCCCATTCAATATATTTCCAAAGTTTCTTTAGTACAGTGTATGTCTGAAAAAAATTACATGTTTACATTTAATTTCAAAATGGCCAGCTGTATACATGCAGTGGGGGGGTGGTATCTGTGTCTGTGTGTGTGTTTGTCTGTCTGATTGTCTGTGTTTGTCTGCATTCATGTGGTATCTGCCTGAATTTAGGACATAAATAAGTTCAGCTTCTGGGAGGTAGTCACAATAGTTCAATTCTGCTTTTGTACATGATTTACATTATTGTGTTTTATAAGTAAACAAATAACTTGCATCCTCCTTAATCACTAGGTTAAATAACTGTGTGCTGTTTGATGAAATGAAAATTGTATAGCACAAATAACATCACAAATAAAATATGCCTTCTGACATGAAGGGTAATAGAACAACTCAAGTTCATTCCATAAAACAAAAATAAGACAAATGGACCATCTTCTAAATTGTTGACAAGTCAAGTAGGGGCATGACCAAGGCTGTCTTGGTATCCATATGTGACTGTATGGGTGACTATAAGAATGCATGCAGGAACATCAATAGGGGTGTGTGTGTGTGTGTGTGTGTGTGTGTGTGTGTGTGTGCGTGTGTGTGTGTGTGTGTGTGTGTGTGTGTGTGTGTGTGTGTGTAAGTGAGTGACAAACACCATATTGACTCATATCCTTGCTGCTGAAAAGCTGCCTAAGAATGCTCAAAACCAAAGTCGAACACATCAGAATGAAGAGCCAGCAGACTATGATGAGCTGCGAAAATTATTTATCATAAAAAGCACATAGGCAGACAGACTGGTTTCGGCTTTACAAAGTTTGACAGCCTTCCTCAATGTTTAGTTTAGACCATAAAGCTCCATGCTTAATACCTGATGGCTGTACCAATAAGCCATGTCATTGGTTAGTCAATTATAAATATTCATTTAATCCAGGTGAGAAGAAAGCACCTAATTTTATAATCCAGTTCTTTTCTTTTAGAGTCCAAAAGACTATGCCACCCTCCTTTATTTGTCCTATTTCCTAATATTTTATCTATAATACTGAATCTAAAGATAGTATTGGGATGATTAATGGTATGTTTGTATAGGGTACTTGTGGGTTTCCTATTCCTAATACCACTTAGGTGTTCTCAAATACATATACGCAGGGGTCTGGATGTCTGTCCCACATAAAAAGCATGGCATGTGCAGGTTGCTAAATATATGAGCCAATCTGACCCACAATTGGCAAAAAAAGTTATATCATAAACCTGTCCGGTATTAGTACGTGTAAATTCCTTTGTTTTGCTGACCGACTTACAATGTGTGCAATGCCCACATGGCACACATCCATCAATAGATTCCCAATCATGGTCCTCTGGGTCTCATTCCTTTTTGGCTGGTGACTATGTTTATAATGGCTCAAATGGGAACTCATATTCCTGCCTCTCCTGAAGGAGAACTGACATCTCTCTTTTAATATAGATGCTAAAAAATCATCTGCCCTCAAGATGTTCCAGTGTCTCTGAACTATATTTAATAAGATGTATGTATTATAGCCATAAGTAGTCAAGAGCCAAAGATTGGGATTCCTATTTGTTGGTTTAACTTTATACTTAAGCATATCCTGTCTATCCATTTTTGATGCCCAGTGGCTTGCACTTAAGACATGGCCCATATGATATCCTCTATTGTGGAATCTGATGGTGAGGTCATCCCTATAATGTATAAAGTCCTTGGGCTCGGAGCATATCCTCTTCATTCATAAATATTGGGACCTAGGTATATTCTTGCATATGTGTGGAGGGTAAAAGCTGGAGACATGGAGAAAGGAGTTGTACTAAGGGTATTTTCTATATACTTGGGTAGCTAAGGTGTGGTCAGCATTCCTACTAATTAGCACATCCAAAAAGTGATGCGCTGTGAATGAAAGGTGGCTGTGAACTTCAAGCCCCATTCATTTTCATTTAGGTAGTTGACAAACTCCCTCAAATACATCTTATCACTTCTCCATACCATCCAGCAATCGTCCAAGAATCTTCTCCAGATATCAGTTTCATTGATATATATGTTATGAAGAGGGTCATATATAATAAATTCCTCCACATATGCCATGAATAAATCCATGTAGATGGGGGCAAATGATGCCCCCATTGCCGTCCCCTTTATTTGTCAGAAACACTCGTCCCCATAAAAGAAAACATTCTTGGTTAGGATATATTCAATGAGCCTTATAATAAATATATTCATACCCGATCTATATAGTTCAGACTTTCTAAGCCAATAATCAAGGGCCTCCAAACATGCCCAATGAGGTATATTTGTATAAAAGGCGGATACATCTAGAGTACTTAGTAACCAGCCCAGTTCTAATTGGTTGTTGGCAATAATCTGGAGGAATTCAGTGGTGTCACGAAGTCTAGATCTTACCCATTGTAATAGGGGGTTTAAGCTTTAAAGTTAAATATTGCAATAGGGGTTCAGTAATTGATCCCCTTCCTGAAACAATGGGTCTTCCAGGAGGATGCTGTGCATCCTTATGAATTTTTGGGAGAAAATAAATGTATTGGCTAGAGGGGTCTTGTATAGTTAGATGTTTATATTCTTGTTCAGAAATAATGCCTTCTTCCATAGCCTCCATCAGAAAGGACTTAATTTCTCCCTTAAATTTGTAGGAGGGATCCAAAGTCATCTTCATATAATACCTCACATCTCCCAACTGCCTCAAGGCCTCATTCTTGTATTGTTCCCAATTCATGACCACCACTGCTCCCCGATTGTCCTCAGCCAATATAACCAGGTTTTTGTTGTTAACCATACCCATTAGAGTCTTTTGTTCCATCTTTGAGAGATTATTGGGTTTCAATATGGTTTCCTTATAGTTGTAATGCAGGTCCTTGAGGACTGATGTCTGAAATATATGCATATGAGGGTGCATGGGTGGATTAAACTTAGATTTGTGATACATAAATTCTTTCTGCTTACCATCACCATCTGAATCCTTAAAGAAACTTCTTAAGTTTAGCAACCTGCAGAATGCCATCCAATCTTGTGCCAACTGATCATTTGGCACAAAAAAAAACAGGAATAAAATTTTGTCCTTTGTTTAGTACCTTTATTTCAGCATCCGTCAGCTGTACATTGAAAATATATAAAACATTGTTCAACACAGTTATGTCCGGGTCATAAGTTCCATTAGTGTCTCCATCTGGCTTGTTTTTCCTATGTTTTCTACCCCCCCCTAACCTGCCTTGATCTAAGGGGTGGGCCCTCTTAGATAGTGGTGAATCCCCCTGGTGCTGTATATCAAGATCAGTGTTGGATGATGTTTCATCCCCTGATGTTTCATTATTAGAGCTAAGGGAACTTGACTGTTTTAAAATAGATCTGTGTCTCTTATGTTGACTCCCATTCTGGTGGTATAATTAAACCTGACCTGTTCATTCACCTTAGATAACTGGGTTCCCCTCTCATAATCTGTGATGTCCCTTTGGTATTTTTTAACCTTTTTTGCTTTCAGGTATTGTTCCAGATTCATCAGGTACTTGGATAATTTATCCATACATGTCTGATATACCAGTTCCCCCTGAAATGATTGAGCTGTTTCACACAACTTCACAAGTTCTATCATTTCAGACTCAATTGTCCTTTCATAATAATTCAGTAATACCTTGGCAAAACCCATGGAGGTCTGTTGTTGGGTTTTAACCCACTCCTCTATTAATTCTGTATCAATTTTGGCCACCATGGGTTGTAAACGAACCTGCAAACCTCTAGGAACCAAATTCTTGACTATATAAGCCTTAAAAAGTTTGGCATGCCAAACATTGGTCCTTAAGAAATGCATAGATTTGGTTAAATGTTGGAAATGATTTTCACAACCCAGAGCCCCAGCATTTAAGGAGGATCACTGACAATGTTGCTCATCATTGCCCATACCAAAAACACCGACGTCATCTTTATCCGCAAATACCCCTTCAACAATTTAGTTAACTCCATGATGAAAAATGACCACTCAGGAAGAGTCAATGACCAGTGTAAAGTATGGAGGTTTCTGATGCAGCTATGACCAAAATGTATATAGAAATATATCTATAAATAATAGCTAGCGTGCCAAAAAATTTCAAATAATCTTAACAGTGCAAAATATATTCACCACTCCAAATTTTGCAGTACTTACGAAACAATCCTCTGATCGCCTTCCAAAAGCATGTGGTGTAGCAACCCTTGCTTATGTCTCAATAGGTCTTGCTACATTCCTTGTGTTGTGGCCCCAAAATCCACATTGTTCAAACCACTAAATAACACCAAGGAACCATAATAGCCATTCCCTAAGGACAGAAATCCAGCCCTAAAAGGCTTTTGTTTTATGTCGAGCAATGTTACTTCACATCCAAATAGGTTGTAAGGTTGTCCGAGTGAAAATTCAGATAAGAGGCCCTGTCAGCCAAATTCACAGGGATAATCTATATTATGAGACGGTCAAACTTTCTTGTAGAAACAATCCAATAATCTTGAAAATTTTTTGAATATATCCTGGTTTGACTGTCCCCCGAGGACAATTTTACTAATGTAACTACTTATATAATAAAGGCTAGATGGATGTGCAATAAAGTCAGGGAAACTCCCCAATGCTAACACCCTTAAAAAATATACAGGAAATAGGGCTAACCAAGAACCTAAAATATATATTCAAAATGTATATCGACCCTTTTGTCAACTTCAAATCATAAGTAAACAAACCCCAAAAGACTTTTGTGTGGGTTCCAGTAGGAAAAAACATCCAATAATGACATGCAGCGAAAAAAATAAAAGCAAATAATTAGAATGTTAAACACATAGTACATCTTTCACCTGCATTAACTCTCAAGAATCACTATATATAATGCAAAAAGGTTAACAAATAATTGTAAAAACCACATCTAGAAAGGGAAACCAAAAGTAAAAATTGTAAGTCAATGGTTGGTCCATAAATTTTAACTACTATTGAGTACGAATAAAATAATCCCAAATGTTCATGAGTATGCCAATGTCAGCTGGGAAATCTAAAATGTTATTCTCCATTCGAACAAAATGCACCAATACATAGAAGGTTTCAATGTATTGGCGTGGACCCAAATGAAAATAACTCACACGGCCCTTCCAATCCAAAAAAGTGTTCGAAAGCAGTTCCATCCAACACGTTACACAAATGTGGTCGAAATAGCTAACCCTTTGATCTCCACACAAAAAAATAAAGTCACATATCAACGTTTTACATCA
>NC_056745.1:997194795-997214795 GCF_019279795.1 Protopterus annectens | reverse complement strand
TAGTACAGTAAGAGCTTTACACAGTCTGCAGTTGTGATAATTAGCTGAACATGCACCATAAGTAGGTAAACAACATATTTCAGTTGTTGTTAAGTTAATACTGCGTTAATAAAAACAACAAAAGAGAGATAACAGTAATGGTATAATACAGTCATATTGATACAGCAGACTTCTGTGATGCATGATGTAAGGTGTAACATATTCCTTTAGATGGCATCTCTCTGGCCTTAATGATGAAATGTACAAATTCTGTGCTACTTTGGCTAGGAATTAGGGATCTCCACAGCAGTCTACAAGCCAAAAAAACATTATATAAGAAATTGCAAAGAAGAAAATGTTAGATCACTGAGAAGCTCTTGTGGAAGTACTCTATGAAACAAGATAACATCTTATCAGCATATCATTTTCATAATTGTTATACAGGGAGCTAGTTTTATTATGTTTCTCCACAGCAGACACTAAGAACTTTCAAGTAGAAGACCACCTGGAAGGTTACAAAGGGCACTTGATCAGAAGGATTTAACTTCTCCTGGAGACGTATTCTGGTTTGATTATGAGACAGTTGGAGAGATTAAGGAAATAGTGAGGTCAGGTGTTTAAGAGATAACAAAAATAGAAAAAAAAACAGTCATTTCTTTTTTGTTTTTTTTTCATGGAAGGGAAATGGAAATTATGATTGTGAGTTGCTGTTTCATAAGGCTAAATCATGTCTTTGTGAAAGAGAAAGAAGCATTGCATGATCACCTTCTGAATTTGGGGATAAGGCCTTAAGACAATTATATACTTGGCATAGTTCTCCAAAAATACTGTCTTATTTTGCATGCAAGGCATTGGCACTGCGTACTTCAGGATATATCAAATGGTTGAACTAATAATGACAGAAGATCTTGAAAAGTGATTGGACCATCAGTGAACTGACTCTTATGTTCACTTGTCTTGCCTTTATTTACCCTACATTTTATTATATATGCACTAGCCAGCCCTACAATAACCACCTCTATATTCACTTCAAAACTCTGCTAGCAAAAATTCAGTTATCATATTTATAATTAAATGGTTAATTCTGATTCTTAATTCTACTGCACATAAAGTCTGGATGTAATTTTAGACTTTGTGCACATACTCATCATGAGGAATGAGAATATTTTTTTAAAACTTAGAATGCCACTGCAGGTATAAACAAAAATAAGCTGTAGTACTTCAGCTGACATGGCTAAAATTAATTTTTAAGATTTGCTAGCTTAGTGCTTTTGCCAAAACAGAAGTTTTTGCCTTATATTTTCTTTTTCCATTGCTATAACTGAGGCAAAACATAAAAAATTTAAGCTGTGTAAACAAAAATGGAAAGATTCAGAAGAGAAATTAAAAAGAATGTTGGGATATACATAAATTTTCATCATGGTCATAATACATGGTAATTAATATGCTGTGTAAACTAAGTCTGTAAAATAAAGAATTGCAAATAACTTGAATTCCCTTCCAGTGTTGGTCAAAATCAATGGGTGCATTTCGGGAGGCTGAGAACCAATATACACCAATGTCAGTTATAATCAGATGCTAACCTCAGCTTTGGCCGGCTAAGAACTTGGTTATATTCAACTGGACGTATAAGAGAATTTAAGTACCTTTATCTGCACTTTTTAAAAAAAAAATACAGTATTTAATTTGATTTAAACTGTGTTGAAGGAATATTTAACTGAACTGGCAGTTATTCTGCTCTTCAGTAACTTGAACTGAAGCTAGTGTTTGCTGAATTTTGTTATTTGCTAGTAATTACAGGAGTGGGGGTAGCCACATTCTTTGATTTCCTGTCCTTGCCTATTTAAGTGGTGCATTGTGAAATATTTTCTGCTTAAAAACCTCAGCTTTGGCCGGCTAAGAACTTAGTTATATTCAACTGGACGTATAAGAGAACTTAAGTACCTTTATCTGCACTTTTAAAAAAAAAAAATACAATATTTAATTTGATTTAAACTGTGTTGAAGGAATATTTAACTGAACTGGCAGTTATTCTGCTCTTCAGTAACTTGAACTGAAGCTAGTGTTTGCTGAATTTTGTTATTTGCTAGTAATTACAGGTGTGGGTGTAGCCACATTTATTGATTTCCTGTCCTTGCCTATTTAAGTGGTGCATTGTGAAATATTTTCTGCTTAAAAACCTCAGCTTTGGCCAGCTAAGAACTTGGTTATATTCAACTGGACGTATAAGAGAATTTAAGTACCTTTATCTGCACTTTTTTAAAAAAAAAATACAGTATTTAATTTGATTTAAACTGTGTTGAAGGAATATTTAACTGAACTGGCAGTTATTCTGCTCTTCAGTAACTTGAACTGAAGCTAGTGTTTGCTGAATTTTGTTATTTGCTAGTAATTACAGGTGTGGGGTAGCCACATTCTTTGATTTCATGTCCTTGCCTATTTAAGTGGTGCATTGTGAAATATTTTCTGCTTAAAAACCTCAGCTTTGGCCGGCTAAGAACTTGGTTATATTCAACTGGATGTATAAGAGAATTTAAGTACCTTTATCTGCACTTTTTTTTAAAAAATACAGTATTTAATTTGATTTAAACTGTGTTGAAGGAATATTTAACTGAACTGGCAGTTATTCTGCTCTTCAGTTATTCCCACCCACCCTCCTTGTTTTTGTTTTGGTGTTAATCTTAGTGGCCTTGAAACAGCCCACCCCTCAGCCTGCCTCTGGGCTCATCTCATTTGCTCACTCAACTGAGTGCAGTGAGATCATATTCTGATTTCAGGCACTCCTACTGTGTACAAAGAGAGCATCTGGGAAACAGACAAAAAAAATTAAGCTTATTTCCTGCCTTTCCTGTTAAGTGGTATAGACTATTTGTAGGCTTCTGAGCCCCCAAGCCCTTCTGTGTTTGAGGGAAGCCTTCTAGCTTGTTTTTTTTTATAACTAGCCAGTTTTCTAGTTTCAGCACTCAAATCTGTTTCTTTGATCTCAGCACTTGTTCAGATAAAAAAAAAAAAAAAAAAATTCATCTGCTTTTACTGTACTTGTGTTTCTACCTACTTCATTTTACTTTTGCATCATCTTAAAAATACTCAATTGTATTTATTACTGCTTGGTGTAACTCATTCTAAGCCTTTTGGTTTAAACACTTGGGCTTCGGACCAGTTGTTTTGCACTGAGAGGGTTTGTGGTCTGCACTGTTGTGGCAGAACAGGTAGCTTACATCCTTCTAGGTTGGGAACTGCTGATTGAGGGCTCAGTGTCTGTTATTCTAAAAGTGTATTAATTCTGGTTTAAGCACTTGGGCTTTCAGGCCAGTTATTTTACATTAAGAGGGTTCGTGGTCTGCACTCTTGTTGGAGGAGAGGCTGGACTCTGCCCTTCTGAGCTGGGAATTTCTGGTTAAAGGCTTATAGTGCATGCATATCTAAACTGCTTCTTACTGAAGTTGGTGCGCCTTGTTTGCTGTGGCATAGACTGGATTCGGGCCTGCTGGATCTAGCTTTGTTTGTGTAACTTGAGCACTAATCCAGACATTCTCTAAAGTATTCAATTGTATTTATTACTGCTTGATTGTAACTTGATTAAAGTGTAGCTATCATTCTAAGTCTTTTGGATTAAGCACTTGGGCTTCAGACCAGTTGTTTTATATTAGGAAGGTTTGTGGCAAGCACTGTGGTGGCAGGACAGGTAGCTTTCATCCTTCTAAGTTGGGAACTGCTGATTGAGAGCCCAGTGTCCAAGTGTATTAGTTCTGTTTTAGGCACATGAGCTTCAGGCCAGTTATTTTACATTAAGAAGGTTCATGGTCTGCACTCTTGTGGGAGAAGAGGCTGGACTCTGCCCTTCTGAGCTGGGAATTTCTGGTTAAAGGTTTATAGTGCCTGAATATTTGAACTGTATCTTACTGAAATTGGTACACCTTGTTTGCTCTAGCATAGACTAGATCCAGACCTGCTGAATCTAGCTTTGTTTATATGCTTGTTTGTTTGCTTGTTATTTCCCTGGAAGCTAATTCCACCTAATACGCGGCTTCTCAGCACTTCTGTGGATCACTAGTGATATCTGCATTGCTTACTGTACTTATTTCCTTGTTTCACTTGAAAGAAAGTTACTGTTTGTCATTTTTGCATTTAGTTACTTGTAACACATTGCACTCAAGTTACCTGGCACTTGCTCACTAAAGCAATTATATGTCAGCACTAAAAATTAAAAGCATTACACCCTCACTCCCCACTGGCCCTTGTTTTCAATTATTAAGGAATTCCCAATATTATTCTAGCATGTCCAAAGGTCAGTTGTCAATCTCCTCTCTGGTCCAGCTGGTGAATCTGGGAATCTTGAGGCAATGTTATAACTGCCTCATGTACACAGACAACCCTCTCCTCCTCCCACATAACACAAATAATTGTGAGAGATGCAGCTATTTAGCCAAACTGGAGGCTGAGCTCTCTCAACTCAGGACTGGCAAGACCAGACAGGAGGAGAAGGCAACTACACACACCACAAAACCAGACTCACATAATGCTACCACACCACTGAATCAAACACATAAACACACAAAGACATACTCGGAGGCTCTGAGTAAAAATTTACCTAAACAGCAGAGGCCTCCAAAGCAGACACCCAAACAACTGCTACCTCAAGACACCCCACAAGCAACACATAAACCACAAAAGCAGTGTGCAAAGCAGTCACAGCCCTTAAGGCCAAATACAACACCAAACATACTTGTCATAGGTGACTCCATAGTCAGACACACTGACGTCCCACTCACCAGGCTGAACAAGGAGAGGGTCACAGTAAGCTGCCTATCGGGCGCTAGAATCCGCCACATAACACAAGCACTCGGGTCACTCCACGGCAAGTACAAATATGACACAGTCATTGTCCATGCTGGTGTGAACGACCTGAGACGTACCTCCCTGGACTACATGAAAAGAGACATAGAGGAGCTCTCTGATTATGTAGCCCAGGCAGGTATGACCCTGAACCTGAGCAGTATCCTTCCTTCACCAAGAATGATGCCACAATATAGAGATAAGATGATCAGCTTTAACAATTGGCTTAATGTCTGGTGTCATTCAAAGGGGATCCAGTGCCTGTCTGCCTGGGATGACATGCTTGACAAGCCACGCTGCTTTGCAAGGGACGGCTTGCACCTGTCACCCCTGGGATTCCGGATATTGGCTAAGGCTCTTGCCACCCCCATAGTGCCTTTTTTAGGCAAGGCTCAAATTCTAAGCCTACCACCCTAGAAAATAAAAATGGGAAGAAACTGAGGTTAATGCTGCTCAATGCCAGAAGTCTAAATCTCAAAATGCACGCACTCGAGGCCCTTCTCATTATGGAGAACATCGATGTCTGTGCTGTAACTGAAACCTGGTTCAAGGCTCCTGAGAGCACCCCGGCACTATTAGGTTTTACCTCATATCATGCGTTCCGGCCCCAAAACCTGGACCACACCACAAAAGGAAGGGGTGTATCCATATTCATAAAGGATACCCACACCTCCAGGTTGGTGGCAATGCACAAGCTTGGAAACCATCCAGGTGCAACTAACCATAGGCAAAACTGCTCTACAAATTGTAGCATGCTACAGGCCACCCTCTCAAACTCAGGAACCCCACACAGCCTTCCTGAAGACACTGGAGGGTATAAATGTATCTCCAAACACCATCATATTGGGTGACTTCAACTACCCGAATATAGACTGGGAACATTACTCAAGCCCTAACTTTCTAGCCCAATGGTTCCTGGAGTTCATAAATTCAAATGCCATGGAACAGCTAGTCACTGTTCCCACAAGAGGAGAAAATATACTAGATCTCATTATCACAAACATGGGGACAAAATGCTCCACACCGGAAGTATATCCGTCATTGGTGAGATCTGATCATAAACTAATCTCACTGGAAATCCACATCCCGCCCCCACCCCAAACAAAAAAGACCACAGTGAAGAACTTCTCTAAAGCAAACTTCACACTACTCAAGACTGGTGTGATATCCTTCAAGGCCCCTGAGCCAGTGGAAACCACAACCCAAGCTGTGGAAGCCCTTACAAATGCCTTCTATGAACACCTCCAGGACTGCATGGATCAAGCAATCCCAAATAAAACCAAGACTCTTTCCACAAAGGGCAAACGTCCAGTCTGGTGGACCCCAGCCATTAACAAACTTTACAATAAGAGGAGAAAGCTATTACATGATTGAACAAAATCCATAAAAGGGAAGTCACCCCTGATCATTATTAGTAAAAAAATATGAGCACTCATAAAATCAACTAAGGCCAATTTTGAGAGAAAAATTGCCATGGATTCAAAGGACAATCATAAGGTCTTTTTCAGCTGTGTTAGGAACCTGGGTGGAAACTCCCAGATATGCTCAGAATTAGTCCAAAATTATACAAAAATCACTGAACCCACAGACATTGCCAACATACTGGCAGACAGGTTCAGTGCAAACTTCACCCCCCTCCCCTAAAGGAGAGATAACTATCCCAGCGGAGTGTAGCCTCCCAGACATCTCAAATGCGCAGGTGAAAGCTGCTCTCTCTAAAGCTAAAAACACAGCATCAATGGAACCGGATGGTGTCCCCGGCTGTGTGCTACATGAGCTAAATGAGGAATTAAACCTGCACATAAGGCAGCTGTTTAATCTCAGCCTTACCACAGGATACGTGCCCAAGGAGTGGCGTACGGCAACTGTGGTCCCACTCCACAAAGGCGGTGCCTCTACGGACCCTGGTAATTACGCCCCATAAGCTTAACAAGTCTAGTCTGCAAAGCTATGGAGAGGATCATAATGGAGCTCATAAACAAAGATATAGGGGACTTGCAGACATTGGACCCGACCCAGTTTGGCTTCGTCAAGGGAAGATCATGCCTTTTGAACTTGGTCGACTTCTTCAAACAGTCACCAAGGCCATTGATGAGGGAAAGGCAGTCCATACAGCCTACCTTGACCTTGCAAAGGCTTTCGACACAATACCCCACTCGGGTATTTTAGAAAAACTTACCAGCTTAAATGTAAACCCATATGTCACAAGATGGGTTGCAAACTGGCTTAAGGACAGAACCCACAGGGTTAGAGTTGCTGGCGCTATGTCAGACTCCAAGCCGGTCACAAGTGGTGTCCCACAGGGCTCGGTCCTTGGCCCCCTATTGTTCGGCATCTACTTCTCAGAAGTACAGGCCAACATGGGAGGACTTTGGCTGACAAAGTTTGCAGATGACTCCAAACTGGGCGCCATAGTGGAAAGTGCATCGGACATGGATATCCTTCAGAAGGGACTCATGGAAACAGATAGCTGGTGCCAGAGCCATGGCCTGAAGTTAAACACCAAAAAATGTATAGTCATACCCTTCGGGAAAAACAAGGTAACCCCAAGCTACCATATAGGTGGCAATCCACTAAGCACAGAAGAGGTTATCAGGGACCTGGGGACCCAGGTTGACAGTGGCCTTTCTTTTGACACTCACGTTGCTAAAGTGGTTAGAAAGACCTTCTACATTGCCCACCTGATCATGAAGGGATTCACATCCAGATCTAGTGAGATCATTGTTCCCCTGTACTCTTCACTTATCAGACCAATGATCGAGTACAATGCCCCATTCGGGATGTATCTCACCCGACATCTGCAGCAATTGGAGAGACCCCAAAAGTTCCTCACCAAAAGGATAAAGGGACTCCAAAATCTGTCATATGCTGCCAGATTGAAGAAACTCCAGCTCTATTCAGTCGCATACCGTCTGCACAGAGGTGACATGTGCCTGACATACAAGGCCATGTCCAACCAGGAATTAATGGACATGCTCCACCTCAAAAAATCCAAATCCACCAAAACCACTAGAGCAAGTGACTTAAACCTTAGCACGGATATAAATAGGATGTGCTGGAGGGATAGATTTATCACTCAGAGACTCCCTATGCTGTGGAATAAAATCCCGGTCCATGTGAGGCAGAGCACCTCGCTGGCTCTGTTCAAGAGAAATCTTGACCTGTGGATGGGAGATCGTAGGTTTACCCCGGGAATCATCTCTGTGTCACTGCTGGACAGAGGCACAACAAACTAATGGGCACAGTATTTTTTCATATAAGGGGTGGCGTAAGCCACAAAAATTTGGGCTAGGCTTATAAATGCCTTAGAATCCAAAAGAAATGAGCCAGCACGCGTTGTTCGCTCGACCAAAATACAACTTTATTGTTAAACTAGTTCATATAATGAAAAAAAACAGTATATGAACCCATACTTAAGCAGCAAACCGGTTTCGGCTATGTTATAGCCTTTATCAATGCTATATTTTGAAATCAAGTCAGAAAACCCAATCCCCCATGAGTACCAAATTTATAGTGCTCATTTAAAGGGGCATGTACCATTAAAACAGGAAAGGTCACAAAACATTGAGGAACATGAAAAAGTTTAGGGAAAAACCACATTTCTTCCCATGTATATATATTACATGAATAAACCATACAAAATCTATATATTATTATCAATTTCATTCAAATAGATATTGGAGTATTACATAAAACAACCTATCCCATTTGTATTTTGTATAATTACAAATGAAGATACAAAAATTAGTGTATAAATATGTAACCTCAATGAGACATAGAATTTGTATAAAAATATTACATGTCCCTGTAAAATAAAAATAATCTCTTGACCAACCTGTTTCTATGATAATTTAAACAAATACCTATATACCATAATATAACATATGGGAAACATCATAATGTATTGTAAATTGTACTAGTAAATACAACCAATATTACAATATAACTGTCCCTAAATACTGACTAATAGGACTTATGATTATATAGGAAAAAAACAGAAAAAGAAATGGTACATGACAAACACCCCCTCCATAGGCATAATGATATAATAGTTCATGAGATAATCCACAAACTGGGTTAAACATTCCTTATTCCCACGCCACACCATCCAGCAATCGTCTAGATATCTGCGCCAGATGTCCAAATGTGGTAGAAATTTGTTATGGTTAACATCATATATGTACTTAACCTCATAATACCCCATGAACAAATCTGCATAGATGGGTGCAAAAGAAGCTGGATGGCACCAAAAACTTAATCGAATGGAAAATATGTGGATAACCAAATTGGGTGGCTTATTTAGACCTGGATTAAATATTTTAGAATAGGATTATCTCATGAACTATTATATCATTATGCCTATGGAGGGGGTGTTTGTCATGTACCATTTCTTTTTCTGTTTTTTTCCTATATAATCATAAGTCCTATTAGTCAGTATTTAGGGACAGTTATATTGTAATATTGGTTGTATTTACTAGTACAATTTACAATACATTATGATGTTTCCCATATGTTATATTATGGTATATAGGTATTTGTTTAAATTATCATAGAGACAGGTTGGTCAAGAGATTATTTTTATTTTACAGGGACATGTAATATTTTTATACAAATTCTATGTCTCATTGAGGTTACATATTTATACACTAATTTTTGTATCTTCATTTGTAATTATACAAAATACAAATGGGATAGGTTGTTTTATGTAATACTCCAATATCTATTTGAATGAAATTGATGATAATATATAGATTTTGTATGGTTTATTCATGTAATATATATACATGGGAAGAAATGTGGTTTTTCCCTAAACTTTTTCATGTTCCTCAATGTTTTGTGACCTTTCCTGTTTTAATGGTACATGCCCCTTTAAATGAGCACTATAAATTTGGTACTCATGGGGGATTGGGTTTTCTGACTTGATTTCAAAATATAGCATTGATAAAGGCTATAACATAGTATGGGTTCATATACTGTTTTTTTCATTATATGAACTAGTTTAACAATAAAGTTGTCTTTTGGTTGAGCGAACAACACGTGCTGGCTCATTTCTTTTGGATTCATTGACTGGTTGGGGCCATGCACGTTGTCCGGCGTGCGCGTATCTCTGTTCAGAGTTATAAATGCCTTAGGGCAGATAGCCTAGTATAAACCTATGAACCTATGAACCTATCCATAAAGAGAATAATTCTGGGCCGATAAAGGCATGGAAAATTGAACAAAATGTATATCTTGACAAATTAAGATGCTTTATCAAAGTAAAAGCAATTAAGTATGCCCTGCTAAGAGAATCATGATATCACATGGGCCAAATACTAATAGTTTAGCACTGGATGGTAGTAACTCATGTAGCTGTGTCTCTATTATTAGTATGAAGATTTCTGCCTGAAATCAAAAAGCAGCCATCAAAGACACCAGCGCCCAAAATTCTGAAATAAAGATTATATATAGATGCAATATGGCACTGTGTAAATACACTGTTCACAGTGAGCATGAGTGGGCACTCTGTCAGTCAAATGTTCTTCTGTTCCTTACTTATAACTTTGAGATGGGAATATCCCATATCCTTCTGAAGACTTTCCTCCCACAGTGTTCACAAAAAAAAAAAAAAAACAAAGGATTATTGTATCTTATTTTTATTCTATTCTTCTGTTCCATCAATGTTTGCTAAATTACCTTAACCACCTGTTTTTATCTAGCAACCTTTCTGTATCTGAAGTTTAATGTTCTCTAACTGAATTTGTAATACTCTGTGTGTTTATCTGTTTTAATGTGGAGCTTTTCTCCCCGGGCCTCTACTGAAAATGGACATATATCCAGTTCGACTAACCTGGTCAACAAATGTAAAATAAAATAAATAAATAAATAAATAAATGTCCACCCCAGAGCCATTAGATTTGCACAGGCCACAATACAACATGGAACTAGAAGGGCCTCTGTATTACTGTGCTGTATAATGTTCTTTTTGCCATGATGCTTGCAGGGTCACTGAGTCTGTGCTGTATAATAGATTTTGGTGTTCATAGCTTTAGCTGTCAAGTTTATGAAATACTAGTCTTCAAGAAGCTTGAATTATTTTTGAAGGAAGTTCATGATGGACTTCTGCTGATAATAAAGGGAAACGCATTCCACAAATGTTGAAGGTATTATGAAATGTATCTGTCACTTATTTTTGAATATTGATATCTATTACTGATTATACAATGACCCCCTATTAATATTCCAAAACGTGCACGTTGATTGGTCAGCGTGCATGTTGTAAATCAAACTTATACTAATGGAAAAAGGTCCGGTTGCCCAGACTTTTTCCATTAGTATGTCTTTTTTTTTACAGCAATGGAGAACGCAAGATCTCCGTTGCTGTTTAGACACTGTCTCACTATGTTAAAGGAGTTTAACATAGCGAGACAGCTTTTAAAAAAGTAACAGAGATCTTCTGTTGCTTTTTTTAAAGCTGTCTCACTATATTAAATGGGTTTATCATAGCGAGATGGCTTTAAAAAAAGCAACGGAGAAACTCCTTTAACAAAGCAAGATAGTTTGCAAAAAGCAGCGGAGATCTTGCTTTCTCCGTTGCTTCCACCCACAGCTCTGATGTACTGCGTAAGTTTATGCATGCACCGTACATCAGAACTGCCGCAGAATACCAGACAGCTGTGGAAGGGCAGCAAGGAGGCATTATACAATGCCTTTATTTAAGAAAAGTAAGTATTTTGTATCTTAAATAATGTCATTGTATAATAGCAATAACCCACTTTTGGGTGTGAGTAATGCTGGATTTAAATCCAGCATTACCCACACCCAGGCATGGGTTATTGCTATAATACTGCATATGTTAGCTAGGTAACCAGGTCTACATTCTATTATTTTTAGAGTCATCTTAGCATATTTAATTCCTTTTCCATATATTTCTTTGAGAGACAGAGTTGATAGAAATAACTGATTTGGTATTGCTGGGTGACTAGTATTAATGTGCCAGTATTCTGAAGTAACAAAACCATACATACACTGTTTGCATAGAAGAATATCTATTTTATGCATTTTTGTAGTCATTTAGAATCCTTTTTTTTTCTTTTTTATAAAAAGACATTCATCTAATAAAGTAAATAATAAATAACCTTTTCTAAGGACTTATGGAGAAGGCTATATGTTCATATTTCAATCCATTTTATTTGCTGTATTTATTCATTTCCACTGATTAATAATTCTTTCCCACATAATGTTGAGGAGAAATGGTATGTTCGCTAGTAGTTTGCAGGGAAAAAGAAGATGAGCATCATAATACTGAATGCTTTTCTCCATATGAATTAATTTCTGGTGTGATTTCTCCATTCTTCAAGTTGGGGCAACCATGGAGTTTGTAAATCATAGGTTCAGGGGATGCGGGGGGTTTGCTCCCTACATTGGGGTTGCTGGGGGCCATGACCCCCTGCAAAAAGGAATAAAAAAAGAGTAATTTGCCTTCTTGAGTTTCAGGCATTTTTTGTCCATTCTTTGAGTTGGTGTTTCGTAGTAGAAATGATTCATAACGCTACCAATGATTATCCACGAGCTCACTACTAGGTTATATTTTTGGACTTTAGAATATTAACAACTTTAGATACTTTTTATTTAATTCAAAGCAATAATCAGAAAATGGTAAAAGATATATATGCCTTCTTCTGTGACTACCACTAACACTTTCTTTTGTAATGATTAACAATACTCTTGTATGAATTAATCACTTATAAAGTACCAGATTATTCATTTTGTAAATGAGAAACTATAGCCTCACATTTAAGTTTAAATGAAAATTAAAGTTTCATTTCTGCAAGGCTAAGACAAATATTATTCATGTTTTATGAGGCTACTATAAATTTAGATTTATACTAAAATGAATAGGAGCTGAAAACATAAAAAGGTTTTAACGTATCAGAAAGAATCTATTTTTGCTCTGTATATTTCTTATTTACTTTTGTTATTGTACACAAAAACAGAAACATTTTTAAGATGACTTTGTTTTTATTAAAGTAATCAAAATAAAGCATAAAATACAAATACATATTGCATCAGCATTTATGTCAACAGTAGTTGCTTTTAAAATAAATCAATATAAACATTGACTAGTGATACATTACTTCCTTGAATGTTATTTTCAAATCTCTTATGCACAACATTGTAACTTTTAGCAACTTTTTTATCTTGATTGCATTTTCACTCTTTCGTTTACTCTTTATTTGCAGTTAATATAAATAAGCATGTTAAGAACAAGGAGCAGTGCTTCTTGTTCATACTGTGGGCCTTGATGCTTACTGTATTTTGTTTATTTTCATAGCTCTCACCTGACCAGATTTTCACAGGAGGTCCAGATTTTTGCCTCATATTTTTGGTCCATTCCTCATAAATGTTTTCCAGCAAATCACTGGGGATTGAAGTCAGTAAATAATGACACGCATGTCAGGTTTGGACTTCATATCCTTCACAAAATGCATGCTAACAAAAAGCCTGTTATAGTAACTTTCTAAGTTTATAAATGTAATATTTAAAATCTGTCTCTGTTTTTGGACCTTTTCCCCCATTCTTTTGGGGACTGTCCAAATTTCTTGTGCTAAGAGGTTAAGAAGTATGTTTGTATGATACATATAAAGACACAGCAAAGCATGCCATCACACAGTGCTTTAAAACATAGACTTAAATGGTGACTGTTAAGCATTCACAGCAGTACATTTATTTTATTAAGACAACTGTACTTAAAATTAAACTTTCTGACCTGCTTTGTATAATTGATTAGACTGTTGTGATATGTCATACATTTGACTAACGATATTCTGAAACACAGGTGAGAATAAAGGACCACCAACCATGAAAGATACCAGTATGTTTTGCATCTCAGATGACAAAAGAGCAATTTGACAGCTTAATACAAATGATACCAGGATGCACAAGGAAGACTACAGAAGCAGGAGTTTTGGTATCACTGTACAAATCACTAGAAAAACCTTTCCTGATGTACTGTTCTCATTTTGGGAGGCAGCTTCTTCAGAAAAAAAAAGTGACAGAGATGAGCAAAATCAAGTCAGAGATAAGTAAACCTCTACCTTTCCAAAATCCCTTCAAGAAAAATAAAAACACGACTCAGAGAAGGAGAAATACTTTACTAAAGTGAATGGTTGCCAAGAGGGCTCTCTGAAGTTAGCTGTGGTATGCTCTTGAAAGATGTGAGAAAATTATTTTTCACCAAATGGACACTGTGTCTTAGAAACATCAAGATGCTAGACACAGCATTAGCAATACAGTATCAAAGTTACATGATGCATGTGCTCAGAATAGAGAAAGTTAATTTATAAACAATAAAGGATGTTCATGGGCAAATAAATTGAAATCAGCATGATATTTCTGTGTTGTATGGGATCATTGTGAAGGATGGAAGGGTTCCCTAACCTTAATTTCATATTATGGTTTGTCTTTCTCGGTAAACCTAAATTATATGTAAATGTAATAAATGAGAATTAGTGAAGAAATGCACATTTATGAGTACCTCTTGTCTTACAATATGTTTTAATAATATGATATAGTAAGGAAATAAAAAAGACTGACAATCTAGAAGAGTGGATATGTGTGAACATTTTGCTTAGAATTAAATGTGTTGTGTTCTTCACTGACATTTCTATTAGCATTCTATACATCTCAAAGAGTGCATACAAGACATTTCTGCTTACAGCAGCAATTATATAGATGTTAAAACTGAACAGATATATTTTGTCCAGTTGTAATATATTAAATTAATGTTGTTTATGTGTTAACTTTCAGTCGTGAATATGAATACATGTCATTCTTCAGTCGTATTTGTTCTGAAAAAGTACACTCAAGTGACCCATTTATAAAAATAATACAGAGAGCAAGCATATGTTATATAAGTATGTGAATGCTAAATGTTATTCTTTTACACCATTGTAAAAAACGTCACCTAACAGAAACATAGCCAGAAACACCTGTGTGAGACATTCAATTCATCATTGTCTGCCGTTTGCCTTTAGGCACTGCTCTTCCATGAACTTGAAGCAAGGTGTCAAGTAAAAAATCATATGCGTTTTCACACCATAAAGCAATTTTGCCTCAGGCAAAATAGGATGGTATGCTTACACTCTGCTAATTCTTTTCCAGTTTATTTACTGCTCAGATAGCTTAGTAAATGTAAAAAGTATCTTTAGCTGCAAGACAAACAACTTCACTTCTTTTATAAACTTTAAAGATCATTAATATCTCATCAAATAGAACTAACCTGTCTTGTTCTCTGTGTCTTGATAAAAAGACATCTAATCAATCATCTACCATGGCAAGAAATAAGAAAACTTTTTTTCACTATTTTGTTGCATCTGAAACAAATTATTTCTCAGCTAAGAGGAAAGGTGCATGATAGATGTGACCGTAATTTATAAAAAAAAAAAATAGAACTGTAAAATCATGCTACACATACCAAGTTGCATATAAGCGTAAGCTATTTACTATTGTTTAGAAACAAAGGCCTATAGTTAAGCTAATTTTATTAGAAAGAAGCACATTGCATTTGATGGCAATTATTAGTTTGATATATGAAGATGAAGCCTTTGTCATTTTGTTGAAATGTACTTTACATCACTTACTCTAAAGAGAACTTACATTTTTTTCAACGTTATTACTTTGAGACAGCGTTGGAAGATTGCTAAAACTTATAAAAATACAAAATTCTAGACTAAATGTATTATTAGGAAGGTGAACTGTATAACTAGTTGTGGGAGTTTACAGTCCTCTTGGGTTTTCTGTTAATCAACACATTGCTGAGAATGGATTTTAGTGATATGTATACCTTTAAACTGCAGACAGGGTACACTCAATACAAACAGTTTTCTTTCTCAGAATACCTGCTGTATGCAGAAACCTCATTTCATTACTGGATTTCACATTTGGCAAACACCAGCACTTAATTGCTGATGATAGTTTGATTAGCTTTACGTATGTGAATTTGAGTTGATGCCAGCACTACAAAAGAAGTGACTATTTGCATATTTTCCTCTGTCGAAAATAAAACAAGTCTTCAGTTATTCAAAAACCAAAAGAAAAAGTCCAAATAGTCCCAGGCAGCACATCGTGGAAAAGTGAATTCTGGATTATTACTAATAAGCCATGAAAAACCATCCAAAACTCTATACAAAAATAGCACTTATGTCTCTTCTACCAGAGGCTTTCTCAGAACATTTTTAATAAATTGATTAACCAGTTTATGGTTAATACATATTTAAACCATAGACTTTGAGTGTAAAATTGTGCTGAGGAAGTCCCAAAAAGCTTAACGATTTTTTAATAAATTCAGCTATTTTTTTTACAGACATTTGATTTGGTTTTTGGTAGCTTATTAGTAATAATTCAGAATTTGCTTTTCCATCATGTTCTGCCTAGGACTACGTGGCTCTTTTCATTTGGTTATTGGTTTCTGTGGCTGCATGGTGTACACTCCTATGTTTGAGGTTCCAAGTCTTCAGTTAGTTACAGAAATTGTTACATACTGTTTGCCTGAATGAGTTTGCGTAAGCAACATCATGTTAAAATTATTATTCCAGAACTGCCTCTCTTAGTTTCTCCTACATCATACTTTCTGGCTTCATGGGCTAATAATTGCTCTAGCTGAAAGTGTTTTATCCGCATGGAAAGCTCATTAAAAAGCATGTGTTATTTATATAACCTTCATCTACTTCACTTATATCAAATTGATTCATGCAAAACTTTACTAAATGACAAAAATCTATTTTATGCTCCTTAGAGATAAGAATTTATCTTATGCATATGCAAGGCTGAAAAAAGTGCAAGATGAAAGCAAAGTCTACAAAATTCAAACATAACTTTAACTTGCTGTTGAAAGTTTCGGACAGTTTTCTGCATCACAACACCAGTGTGCGTGTCTGTGTGTGTGTGTGTGTGTGTGTGTGTGTGTGTGTGTGTGTGTGTGTGTGTGTGTGTGTGTGTGTGTGTATGCGTTTGTGTGTGTGTGTGTGTGTGTGTGTGTGTGTGTGTGTGTGTGTGTGTGTGTGTGTGTGTATGTGTCTCTGTGTGTGCGTGTGTGCATGTGTGTGTTTGTGTATGTCTGATTATGTGCATATGTGTGTGCATGCGTGTGCATGCATCTGTGTATGTCTGTGTATGTGATTTTGAATCAGTGTATACATATGTGTGTATGCTCTTGCATGCAGACATGTGTACATGCATGTGTGTGTGTTTATGTAAGTGTGCGTGTGTGTGTGTGTGTGTGTGTGTGTGTGTGTGTGTGTGTGTGTGTGTGTGTGTGTGTGTGTGTGTGTATGCACACATTTGGAGCAATGTGTTTAGAGACCAGTAGTGGTTAAAGCACTGTCAGGGTTATCAGTCATATTTGGTGATTACTGATTTTTTTGCCAGAAGCAATGAAATTATTGTTAATTTTTAGTATGGGGATGAAGTGTTAAATCACATATCTTTCCAGTAATCAAAAAGCTTCCTTGTCTACATCATTACTAGCTCTTATTATCAGAAGGATTTCCTTACTATAATGTCAAAGGATGGAGTTTATAAAATGTAGGCAGACCATAACCTCTCATGATCTGGCATGGACATTAAGACAGCACCCAAGAGAAATCAATGCAGAGGATTTTTTTAAAAAAAGAGAACCTTGTGAATCTGTTCTTTTAAGAAGATTTCACACAGTCTTTCTACGCAAAACTCTTGAATGTGTCAATAGCTGAGAGTAGCACTGAAGGATGGTAAATGGAGTTGATGACTGATTACTGCTTAGTAAATACTGAATCCATTGGCTGTATCACTGGACCATCACATTGACTCCTCTGAAGTAAATGATACTGGATTATAGATTTGTTTAAGCAGGTAAAAAGATAACTATGTTGAGAAGGACAGCACCTCATAGGAGCAAATAAGTAGTTGGACTAGTAACTTATGACCAATGGTCACATAACAATCTAAAGCATCAAGAACTTCACTTATACAGTGATAAGCATGACATTCCACACATTTAGTAAACTTATGGCTATGTATACTCTAGATATTCATTCCTTGCCTTCTTTTGATCTCAAAGAAATGTGATAATCCTAAGGGAGGATTAAAGCATTTACAGAAGAATGAAGGAAAATGTATAAGTTACTTGCTTTAGATAACTTACAAATTTTACCAAACTAACCTGCAGAAGATGGTTGTTTCATAAATGTAGAATGGCTACCATTCTAAGATATCTGGGAACAATTGTTCTAATCGCCTTCAATAAAACACATCATACAAAAATGACATTTTACGAACTTTATTAACTTCCAACATAATCTTTATTGCATCATTTCAAATGTTAATCGTAACATGAATGACCTTGTAAGCAACAACATGTTAAATTCTTGTAACCATTCATCAGGGCAGCATATCCCCACTCACCCTGCCTAAATGAGCAGCATTCGCACCACCGTTCACTTATTCTTATTAATCAAAGTAGCATCCTACCACTCACTTTCAACCCCCAAATTCCTTGCATCAACACCCAACAAACAGCAAGAGGGGGAGCAGAAGAGAGACAGGCCTGCCCCACTTCTCCACCCACCAGCCTGACCACAGGCTGTTCCTCCCTCATAAGAAAAAACTTTCACTAAACCTTGCAAAAATAAACTTAAATGTATGTTAAACAGATCTAAACCAAACTTATTCAGGTGCACTCCATTGGTTCTAAAACAAACTGGGTCCCTGTCATCAAAATTTCTATGTTCTATGTTAAGCATACCCAAAGCAACCAACTGTCATATCAGCCTACAAATAGTAAACCTCTGTGCATGCTCCAATGCCATAAAAGTAGTGGCATTCTTCCAACACAAACGTGGTACTATCTCAGACCATACAATCCACATGCCCGGATATAACCTCTGCAGCATAACAAGATCCTTCCTTATCCTATACACCAACTGCTGCTTAGGAATTATTACCAACCAAATGTATCACCAATACTCGAGGAAGCCCCTTCCATGGCTGTATAAATGCAAATTCAGCCATAAGCTGCTTCCACCGACGACTTCTAATACCATGACATCCAAATTGATACAAACCCAGTTGCTTGCCATCTGTTCTAACAACAGCCCTCTTGCTCACCCAATGAATATACAAATGGCCCCAGGATGACAACCTTGTTTCCTAAAAATAAATAAATAAATAAATAATAATATTAAATCATCTATTGAATCCATTACCTAATATAAGATAAAAAGGCATTTGAAAACCACTGACCCACCATCTGAATGACCTTAACTGGTCTGCCTTACTCGCTAAATCTGAAGGCCTACCAATATGACATGAATGAGTGGAAATCCTCTCCCTGAAAACCCAAACAAAGCAGAGCCCTTCTTATTACATATACAAACTGATTACCTGTTACCACCTTACCCTCTCTCAACTGAAAAACCAAGTCCTCAGTACTCCATACATGAGTCCACATCAATCTTTAAGCCCAGCCCACTGGACATAGCCCATAACTCCTATCTTTCCCAAGAACTATCTGTGTGCCCTTCCATAACTGATCTGTTTTAGATCTACATAACCAAATGTGAACTGCCACTGGAAAAATCATGACATCTCTCCAAACTAATAACCCCAATAGTTCTGACACTTAGAATAATCCAAAATATATCCATAAACACAAAGTTGCCCACAACATAATCCACGGCATCACTCCCACAACATAATCCACGGCATCACTAACCACTAAAGCTAGACCCTTCAATAAAGCTTTCAAAACCTTTCTGGTCAAAGATCAATGCATATCCATATTCACACCAGCCACTCTACTCCATCCTCTCCAGACACACTCCACTGTCCAGGACATAGTGAAATCATGCAGTCAAGCCAACTGCATAAATATACTAATCGCTGGCAGGTCCACCTTGACTGAATGCACTGCCTTACTTTGCCCCAAGCCTGAGCCAAATATTGCAATAATAATTTTTCTGACCAAACTCCCTCATCCTCAGGCAACTGTAAAGTAAATTTATCAAAATCATATAGTGTCCTACCATGCACCCTTCTGGAAGACACTGGCCATGATTTCTACACCATCCACACCTGATTACATTACTCCAAGATGCCATACCTCATGTGGCAACACCAATGGCTCTTTCTTTGCCAGCAGGACCAACTGTTGAAACATGGAAAATTAA